>NC_092103.1:7322481-7379981 GCF_045679555.1 Salvelinus alpinus
CCTGGCCCGCAGACAGTGTGTGTACTGTGTACTGTGTATTGTGTATTTGTATTTTATTAGGATCCCCATTAACTGCTGCCATGATGATCAGCTGTGCAGTCAGACGAACACCCCTTTGGCCTCATCCCTCTCAACCATACAATTTTTCAATTTCTCTAACAGTCATTTTCTTAATGGGTGAATGCTTATTATTAACTGGAATAAGCAATTCCATAAATGCGTCAAGTGCAGTATCTGGTTGCTCCTCATTACACACCACAGCCCAGCAAATAATCTCCACATCTTCAACATAGGAATCACTACAAAACTTTGTGTGATCTCTTATACACTATATTAGGCCCAGCCTTTGGAACTTTGGTTTTCCTAGATATGACTACTATTTTATGATCACTACATCTGATGGATGTGGATACTGCTTTAAAGCAGATTTCTGCAGCGTTAGTAAAGATGTGATCCATACATGTGGACGATTTCATTCTTTTGCGGTTTGTAAATACCCTGCTAGGTTGACTGACACTAGTTACAGTTTGAAGCTTTTTCTTGAGTGGACAGATGAAAACCAATCAATATTTAGGTCACCCAGAAAATATACCCCTCTGTTGATATCACATACATTAACAAGCATTTCACATGTATTATCCAGATACTGACTGTGAGCACTTGGTGGTCAATAGCAACTTCCCACCAGAATAGGCTTTAGGTGAGGCAGGTGAACCGGTAGCCATATTACTTCAACAGTATTTAGCATGAGATCCTCTCTAAGCTTTACAGGCATATGACTCTGCATATAAACAGCCAATGATCGAAGCGAGTCTCCGAGAGAGCCGGTGTATGAACGCTTTCCGCTTCTAGCAAGTTATCGATTTCATGAACCTTCTCAGGCTACATATGTTAACGTAACACTCTCCTAGACTGCTTGATTTCTTCTACTGCTTCACAGCGGAGGTAGACATGACAGTGATATTTATAGATGAGCCAATAGTGCAGGGTTAACTGCTCACAGCGGGCGTTTTACTACGACACACCGCCTCGGTGATAAACAGTATAACTCTGGTTGGTAGACACACGACTGTAGCCGTCTGATCGACAACGGCATTTAGAGGAACATAAATGAGGTTACTTACATTATGACACACCCCTAGGAAAACGTATATATGCAGCAGCCCCGCGACAGTTCAGCGACACAACGGTAGGGATTACCTGAGCAGGGCTCAGTTTGCTAAGTGACGAAAACCCAAGACTATAAGAGACATGTTAGCAAGTCTAGCCCGGTCGATTTACACTCCCTCAGATCAATGAAGGCACAGGCCTAACTCAATCTGCCGTAGGACTCGGTGAAGCAATATCGCAGAAAGACTGTGTGTGTGTGTGTGTGTGTGTGTGTGTGTGTGTGTGTGTGTGTGTGTGTGTGTGTGTGTGTGTCTTGCGTAGCCTTATCATCACCGGCAGTAATACTGGAGAGAAACTATGGAGTGTGAACTGGAACCAGCTAGAACCCCACCCCCTATACCACCACTGCAGCTGAGCCCCTAAACTAGCACACACACACACACACACACACACACACACACACACACACACACACACACACACACACACACACACACACACACACACACACACACACACACACACACACACACACACACACACACACACACACACACACACACCATGCATGAGGCACACACTCTCCCAAGAAGCATGTGTGCCCACTCCGTATGCAGGCGGGCACGCACGCACACACACACACACACAGACGACACACACACACACACACACACACACTGATGAGGCTTCATTAAACCACCAGTGTGTCTTGTGCCAGACATATGTTAATTAACTGCATATAAAACAGCCCAACCTCTCCCTCCAGACCCATTATGCCCATACAAACCTACAAAAGATACAGTGTCAGAGGCACTCTCTAGGATTCTGTGCTATAATGCACACTCACAGACATACATCTAGGCCATATTCATATGTACCCTACACCACTCGGGCTCCCGAATGGCGCAGCGGTCTAAGGCACTGCATCTCAGTGCAAGAGGCGTCCCTCCAGGCACCCTGGTTCAAATCCAGGCTGTATCACAACCAACTGTGATTGGGAGTCCCATAGGGCAGGGCACAATTGGCCCAGCATTGTCTGGGTTTGGCCGGTGTGGGCAGTCATTGTAAATAAGAATTTGTTCTTAACTGGCTTGCCTAGTAAAATAAAAACTGTTAAAAAATAACTATACTTTATAACTATACTCTATACTTTAGAACTAACTACACTTTATATATCCATATATACACTACAGGCCATATTCAGTCGGATTCATGTCCACGTTTCCAGGATAAAAAGCTGAACCTACCTACCAAGTCGAGTTTCTTCCAGCATATGAAGAATGAGATTTAAAAACCACAATCTGTCATTTGTTTTTTCAGCAAAATGGCAGCCCCACCACTTTTTTTTGCTAAAAGCAGATTGCTGATTTAACTTCTTTGGGGTAGGGGGCAGTATTTTCACGTCCAGATGAAAAGCATGCCCAGAGTAAACGGCCTGTTACAAACCCATAAAAGCTAGAATAGGCATATTATTCATAGATTTGGATAGAAAACACTTTGAAGTTTCTAAAACTGTTTGAATGATGTCTGTGAGTATAACAGAACTCATATGGCAGGCAAAAACCTGAGAAAAGATCCAACCAGGAAGTGGGAAATCTAAGGTTGGTCGATTTTCAACTCAGCTCCTATTGAAGATACAGTGGGATATTGGTAATGTTGCACTTCCTAAGGCTTCCACTAGATGTCAACAGTCGTTAGAACCTTGTCTGATGCCTCTACTGTGAAGTGGGGCCGAAGGAGAGAGGAATGAGTCAGGTCTGCCATGAAGTGACCATGCTCTGACCATGCGTGTTCACGTGAGAGCGAGCTAATGTTCCAACCGAATACTCCGGTTGGAACATTATTGAAGAATTATGTTCATAACATCCTAAAGATTGATTCAATACTTCGTTTGTCATGTTTTTACGGACTGTAATATAACTTTTTGAACTTTTCGTCCGTACTTTCCGCTAGACCTGCCCGCGTGTCGTGAGTTTGGAAAGTGTACTGAACGCTAGAACAACAAGGAGGAATTTGGACATAAATGATGGACATTATCGAACTAAACAAACATTTATTGTGGAACTGGGATTCCTGGGAGTGCATTCTGATGAAGATCATCAAAGGTAAGTGAATGTTTATAATGTTACTTCTGACTTCTGTTGACTGCATTATATGGCGGCTATATTTGTGTCTTGATTGGGCTCTGAGCACCGACTCAGATTATTGCATGGGTTGCTTTTTTCGTAAAGCTTTTTTGAAATCTGACACAGCTGTTGCATTAAGGAGAAGTGCATCTAAAATTCCATGCATGACAGTTGTATCTTTTAGCAATGTTTATTATGAGTATTCCTGTAAATTGATGTGGCTCTCTGCAAAATCAAAAGGATGTTTTGTGACTTCTGAACGTAAGGCGCCAATGTAAACTCAGATTTTTGGATATAAATATGAACTTTACCGAATAAAACATACATGTATTGTGTAACATGAAGTCCTATGAGTGTCATCTGATGAAGATCATCAAAGGTTAGTGATTAATTTTATCTATATTTCTGCTTTTTGTGAATCCTCTATTTGGCTGGAAAAATGGCTGTGTTATTCTGTGAATAGGCACTCACCTAACATAATCGTTTGGTTTGCTTTCGTCGTAAAGCCTTTTTGAAATCGGACACTGTGGCTGGATTTACAACAAGTGTATCTTTAAAATGGTGTAAAATGCATGTATGTTTGAGGAATTTTAATTATGGGATTTCTGTTGTTTTGAATTTGACGCCCTGCAGTTTCACTGGCTGTTGAAGAGCTGGGACGCTACTGTCTCACGTACCCTAGAGAGGTTAATTCCCATTAATGTATTGATTGATTGAATAAAGCACTGTGCTTCCACCCAGTGTAAAACTTACACAGTCCAGGCCGGGCCAGTCCAGTCTAGTCTAGTCGAGTCCAGCCCAGCCCAGCCCAGCCCAGTCCAGCCCAGTTCAGGCCAGGCTGTCTTCTTCCCCCTGAGAGGTCTGTACCATAACACTGAACATTCAGGTCAAGTGTTTATTTAAACATAAGTGTCATAAATGTTTCAGAGAGAAGCGATGTTGTTGAGAAAACGAGGGACTGCAACACAGAGGGGAGGAGGGTGAGAGAGGAGGAGAGAGGAGAGCAGGAGGGAAGGAGGCTCAGAGGAGGGGAAGTGGGGAGGAGGAGAGGAAAGGGGAGGAGGGTGAGTATGGGTGTGTGAGGAAACTGGAAGGGGAGAGGTATCACTGCACAGAGAGCGATAGAGACTATATTACACCAGATGGATATATGGGTCAGTGTTAGTACTTTCTTCTGACACCAGTTCTTTTTGAGTTCCAACGAAAACAGACAATGGATCCCAAGTGTTCAGTCAGAACTGAGCACTTGTGTGGATGGATTCAACCCAGAAACCAGGCTTACAGTGTCACCTAGCAGCCTGGTCCTGAACTACACCCAGCACACTGGAACCCAGAAGTGCTGAAGCAGCACTGTTGACTTTGGATTACATTTCCTAAATGGCAGAATGAATTAGGCTAAAACGTTGAGAGAGATGCTGAAATGGGCATAATCGCAAAAGCGCAGGGACGTAATCAACTACAATTACATTTCAAAGACCACATTAAAATGGAAATCCAATGTAACTAGAGAAAAGGACTTATTTTTTCAAGACCCTCAAGTCTGAATTCTGCAGAGTACTACATTATGGTTTGTGAAGTCACTTACTTTAAAAGTAAGTTCAACTTAGATATTTATTTATTTTTTAAAGTTAAATACGCAAAACAAGAGAAAACTTGGAGAGTTTGGCTTGTGAAGGTATTCCACAACTTATTTGTTTAGAAACAAGGCCTTTGGCCAAGATCCTGCTTCCTGCTCGGTTGCCCATGGAAACAAACATCATTCCCCAGCAGCCGATCGACTGTAGCAGAGCAGAGCCGAGCAGAGCCGAGCGGGGGGGCACTGAGCCTCTTTGTGCTACTGATCCTAATTCAATTACAAACACTGGTCCTGGAGTCAGGAGCTCAACTACAGGTCCCCTTAAACTTCACTACAAAGCCAAAGCAGGGAGAGGAGATACACTCACACTGGTCCCCGAACCACACTAGAAAGACCAACTCATTGAACTCACCCTGATGCTAAATGGTTACCACTGCTCAGATGGGTTTTAGCTCTCAGTCCCTTCCTTTTCTCAGATGCTGAAGCCATTTCTGGGCCTTCTGAGTAGGAACCATGATGCTAGCAGAACCAGCCTACAAACTAACAGAAAGACATACTGTAGGAAGAATAAAAGTAAGGAAAGAAAAAAATAAGTCTTACCTTGACATGTTCACTCTTGTTGTCTATATGGCCCATGTGACTGTCGGGAAGAGGACAGAGAGAACTTGATCAATGTGTGTGCAGATGTACAATGATAAACATATACTGTACCACACACAGTGGGCATATTCCCCATGCAGAAGCTACAGTGTGTTTAACAGTATCTCAGGGGATAAGAGATCACATATCAGGGTCTCGTAGAGAAGCAGGGTACGATCCCTCAAATCTCAAGGGCCCCATAACATTTCCACATAACTTACATGAAGAGAGATCAAATGTCAAGGCCCCACGGTGGAGCTGGGAGGAGACATACTGTATAGGCCTCATGGTGCAGCTGTAGGCCCCACAGTGTAGCTAGATCATATGACCCTGGTAATTACATGCCCATTGAGGACAGAGTTCAAACACCCTGTTAGTTCTCATAGTACACACACACACACACACACACACACACACACACACACACACACACACACACACACACACACACACACACACACACACACACACACACACACACACACACACACACACACACACACACACACACACACACACACACACACAGAGAGGAGCTGTATGCCCAGTCACATCTCATTTCATTACATAGGCCCTGTAGCGGAGCTGGGCAATTCCCGATTTTTTTACTTTAAAATGTATGCCAAATAAAAACCATTTAAAAGTTTCAAAAAGTGTAATGACTCTCCTGATCGAGGATCCAAGGCCCCAGATCAGCTTGGCAAATGGCTGACATATAGCCAGACCGCTTTCTCTCCTACGGGAGAGGACAGGGGGGCTGGGCCGGTTTTATGACACCTCGCGCCAATCGTAAGTATCAACCAAAGGAATGCCTTTGTCCTCCAGGAAACTTTTGCCGCCAAAACTATAACGTCCAAAAAAGTGAATATTGGAACAATATTTCTAAGATAGGAATGGTATGAATGGTCAGTGGGGAGCTAAAGAATAATCACAACATATTGCTTTTCATTTTGTGATGTTATAAAAACTGTATAACCAAAATACTGTAATTTGAAGAGCTTTCACACTGTGTATGTCAGGTTTACATCCTTTACGTTGTGTAGGAAATACGAAGTATGATGAACCTATTTTTGTTAAGATAGGAATGCGATTTTAGTTTTCTAATGAGATCCTTGCACATTATGACCATTGCACATTAACTAAGCCACACCCCGAATGAAGTCAGAAGAGCGTGTCAGCGTGATGGAAACGCCCTTTTCGACCAGAGTGCTTAAAAGGACTTGCTAAGAATTAACTTACCAGACCAGCAGACGTGAAGCTTGAGCTAAACGTTACAAATGGTTGAAACTCCCAGACCAAAAGACGTGAGACCGTGGTCCACACGTTGAAATGGTTAGAAACTCAAACTCAACACGAATTGAAGAAGATAAACTCACTAGACCAAAACATTTACAGTCTGCAGCTGTGCATGTAAAGGGATCAAGAACTTTGACTATCTACCTGAGAAAGGAAGGAGAAGATCCCATATCAGACAATCATTGGTGCATCTGAAGATCTGTTCTGTTTGAACACCCCACGACAAGACCAGGAAAACTACGAAGGACATTGTGACCTCTGGGGGACAACCAGAGCCTTACACACATTGAGCCCTTCCCATGGAAGGACTGATTGGTTGAAACAGGGAGACGACGAACAAAGACATCTACACGTAAATACATTAAATGTCTTACCCAGACGGGCGGTGGTTCCTTTGCAAGGTATATGATTAATGTGAGAATAGTTATAGAATGTAGCCACGATAAATGTCCCTTTCTCTACAGTGCCTTGCAAAAGTATTCATCCCCCCTTGTCGTTTTTCCTATTTTGTTGCATTACAACCTGTAATTTAAATGGATTTTTATGTGGGTTTCATGTAATGGACAAACACAAAATAGTCCAAATTGGTGAAGTGAAATGAAAAAAATTACTTGTTTCAGAAAATTCTCAAAAATAAAAAACAGAAAAGTGGTGAGTTCATATGTATTCACCCCCTTTGCTATGAAGCCCCTAAATAAGATCTGGTGCAACCAATTACCTTCAGAAGTCACATAGTTAGTTAAATAAAGTCCACCTGTGTGCAATCCAAGTGTCACATGATCTGTCACATGATCTCAGTATATATACACCTGTTCTGAAAGGCCCAGAGTCTGCAACACCACTAAGCAAGGGGCACCACCAAGCAAGTGGTACCATGAAGACCAAGGAGCTCTCCAAACAGGTCAGGGACAAAGTTGTGGAGATGTACAGATCAAGGTTGGGTTATAAAAAATATCTGAAACTTTGAACATACCACAGAACAACGTTAAATCCATTATTAAAAAATGGAAAGAATATGGCACCACAACAAACCTGCCAAGAGAGGGCCGCCCATCAAAACTCACAGACCAGGCAAGGAGGGCATTAATCAGAGAGGCAACAAAGAGACCAAAGTTAACCCTGAAGGAGCTGCAAAGCTCCACAGCGGAGATTGGAGTATCTGTCCATAGGACCACTTTAAGTCGTACACTCCACAGAGCTGGGCTTTACGGAAGAGTGGCCAAAAAAAAGTCATAGCTTAAAGAAAAAAATAAGCAAACACGTTTGGTGTTCGCCAAAGGCATGTGAGAGACTCCCCAAACATATGGAAGAAGGTACTCTGGTCAGATGAGACTAAAATTGAGCTTTTTGGCCATCAAGGAAAATGCTATGTCTGGCGCAAACCCAACACCTCTCATCACCCCGAGAATTCTATCCCCACAGTGAAGCATGGTGGTGGCAGCATCATGCTGTGGGAATGTTTTTCATCGGCAGGGACTGGGAAACTGGTCAGAATTGAAGGAATGATGGATGGCGCTAAATACATGGAAAATCTTGTTGAAACCTGTCTTCCAGAGATTTGAGACTGGGACGGAGGTTCATCTTCCAGCAGGACAATGGCCCTAAGCATACTGCTAAAGCAACACTTGAGTGGTTTAAGGGGAAACATTTAAATGTCTTGGAATGGCCTAGTCAAAGCTCAGACCTCAATCCAATTGAGAATCTGTGGTATGACTTAAAGATTGCAGTACACCAGCAGAACCCATCCAACTTGAAGGAGTTGGAGCAGTTTTGCCTTGAAGAATGGGCAAAAATCCCAGTTGCTAGCTTATAGAGACATACCCCAAGAGACTTGCAGCTGTAATTGCTGCAAAAGGTGGCTCTACAAAGTATTGACTTTGGGGGGTGAATAGTTATGCACGCTCAAGTTCTGTTTTTTTTTCTTATTTCTTGTTTGTTTCACAAGAAAAATATTTTGCATCTTCAAAGTGGTAGGCATGTTGTGTAAATCAAATGATACAATGATTAATAAGTGACTGTTATCGATATATCTTATATATATCATCTTGAGTTTAATTCAGGAAATGGTAACACGTTAAACAACTTCTTCCGTGGTGCTCCAAATTCCTACTGAGTTAATTGTTACATGATTAATTTAAATCGGGTAACAATTAAACATAGTTAGTTTATTCAATAAACAACAGTCATCACATTAATCAAAGTCACATCACGACAAAACTCTGTTAAACATCTGCTCTGAATTAAGATTTAAAGTAAATTAAATTAAAAGGATTTACACCTGGTAACAGAATTACGGTAGCAGAATGACATCATGGTTCCCTTATTTGGACAACACAGAAATGCATAATTCTGGATATGAATGTCATTCTCTTCATGGTGATGTGGGTCGTACAACCAATTAGGTACCTTTTGAGAAGTAAAACATGCAACAAAAAAATAAAAAGGGATTTCACAAAATGTTTACATTCCGCCATAAAGAGCACATTTTCCCATTTCTACAGGTTAAATAAAAAAGAACGACTATTGTAAATACCTATTAAGTGCCAAATAAAATAACAGGGTTGACCGTAACAGATTTCTTCTTAAATCAGCCATATGTGCAACAGGGAGTGGCAATTGCATGCAAGCTTCACCCCAAAAAATTGAATTGTTAAAACGATTCTAGCCTAATAAATAATGATGTTCAGAAATGACTGTCAAAGCAACAAAATAACTAGGGATTTACTATGATGGAGAAACTTGGAGTTATTTGGAGATAAGTGACAAAGGGTTGATGGAGGGACATGTCAAAGTGCTGCATTTTGGCAATTTAACTAGCCTTTATTCATATAAAATAAATTGGATTTATTGATTTCTCCATGTGGTCTATATTAAAAGGGCACTTAATATAACAGGCATTTAAATTCAATGTTGGTGCACAACGTCTACTTAAAATATCAAAGGGAAGCAAAAGGCACTCTTTTCATGGAATGACGCAGGTAGAAATATGCAATATCATCCTTTGCATATATGGGTATTATTCTACACACATTCTACATGTTATTATTCTAATGAGCTCCGCACCCAAACAAGACCAAATTTGGTTGGTCCGGACCAAATCTGAAACCAATCATAGATGTCTATGTTTCACAAGTTTGGACATCACAGCACAGCACAGTAGAGTAAAATAGACTACAGTATAGTACATTATACTGTACTCTACGCCAGTGTGCTCTACTGTCCTGTGCTGAACTATACTCTACTTTTCTGTACTCTACTGTATTGTACTAATCTATACTCTACTGTGCCTCACTGTACTGTGCTGTACTTTCCCAAAAAATGACACCTGGGGACATTGAAATCAAGGCCAGAGCGGACTGACCACATCCAGTGTCGGGTCGGTGTGGATCCTGGCTACAGTAAATGGAAAGAGAGGGGGCTCATGGGTAGGTGTCAGTAAGAGCTGGGAGAGATAACGAGAGATACCGAGAGATAACGAGAGATAACGAGAGAGAGAGAGAGAGATTTTGTTACGTTACTGTCAGGATTTGGTCACTAGATGCCCCCATTGCGCCTTTTTGAACCTTTTGTTTTTTCCCTTGTTCTAGTTATTATTTGCACCTGTGCCTCGTTTCCTTGTAGGTATTTAAACCCTTAGTGTTCCTTAGTTCTGTGCTCTGTGTTTGTATGTTAGCACCCAGCCCCAGCCATGCTGTGAACATATATTTCTCTAGTTGGATTTTCCTGAGGTACTCTGGTTTTGTTCTTGTTTATTTTTGATTATTCTTTTGAGGTTTGTTTTTCCCTGCTGTTCTTACCACTTTGTGGATTTTCATTGTATCTTGGAGGATATTCATTTTTTCTCTTGGCATTACTTTTGACGTTGTGGATTTATATTTTTTGCCTGAAGATCTTTTACCTTGATTAAACCACCGTCTCTAGTACTGCTGTGTCTGCCTCATCTTCTGGGTTCTGCCGACTATTAGTGACTGTTTCTCACACCGGGTCCTGACAGTTACAGCCTTATTCTTAGATGGATTAAAGTTTGGAACCACCAAGACTCTTCCTAGAGCTGGCCGCCCGACCAAACGGAGGAGCAGGGCCTTGGTCAGAGAGGTGACCAAGAACCTGATGGTCACTCTGACAGAGCTCTAGAGTTCCTCTGTGGAGATGGGAGAAACTTCCAGAAGGACAACCATCTCTGCAGCACTCCACCAATTAGGCCTTTATGGTAGAGTAGCCAGACGGAAGCCACTCCTCAGTAAAAGGCCCATGACAGCCCGCTTGGAGTTTGCCAAAAGGAACCTAAAGACTCTCAGACCATGAGAAACAAGACTCTCTGGTCTGAGGAAACCAAGATTGATCTCTTTTGCCTGAATGCCAAGCGTCACGTCTGGAGGAAACCTGGCATCATCCCTACAGTGAAGCATTGTGGTGGAAGCATCATGATGTGGGGAGGGTTATCAGCTGCAGGGTCTGGGTGACTAGTCAGGATCGAGGCAAAAATTAACGGAGCAAAGTGCAGAGAGATCCTTGATGAAAACCTGCTCCAGAGCCAACAGTACAACGACCCTAGGCACACAGCCAAGACAAAGCAGGAGTGGCTTAGGGACAAGTCTCAATGTCCTTGAGTGGCCCAGCCAGAGCCCAGACTTGAACCTGATCGAACATCTCTGGAGAGACCTGAAAATAGCCATGCAGCAACGCTCCCCATCCGACCTGACAGAGCTTGAGAGGATCTGCAGAGAAGAGCGGGGGAAACTCTCCAAATACAGGTGTTCCAAGCTTGTAGTGTCAAACCCAAGACGACTGAAGGATATAATCGCTGCCAAAGGTGCTTCAAGAAAGTACTTAGTATAGGGTATGAATACTTATGTAAATGTGATATTTCAGTCATTTATTTATATATATTTTTTATTCATAAAAACCCGTTTTTGCTTTGTCGTTATGGGGTATTGTTTGTAGATTGATGAGGAAAATCTATTTAATCAATTTTAGAATAAGGCTGCAATGTAACAAAATGTGGAAAAAGTCAAGGGGTCTGAATACTTTCCGAAGGCACTGTATGTGGGGTTTTGGAAACAGGATTACAAGGCAATGTTTCTTAAACTTACAGAAGGCAGAACATTTATTTGGCTGTGATGTATTTCTAATAACAGAAACATATTACTTATGCCACAATTATTTGATGAAAATGATTGAAAAATGTATCTGTGCTTTCATTTCCCCAAAATATAGACTCTTTGATTCCATTTGACACCTAATTTGATAAGCTCCTATGAACTTCACAGTAAGCGTTTCACAGTAAGGTCTACACTTGTTGTATTCGGCGCATGTGACAAATAAAGTTTGATTTGATTTGGTGCTCACGGGTCCTTTTACATGGAAATGACCAGCTACACTACACATGTTCACAGTGAACCAAGATCAAACAGTGACGGCAGAGCAGAGCTGGGATTTTGGAAATCCTAAGCATGAAACACACAGAGAATATGACTGCCTATAGACTGCCGATAGGTACTCATCACAGTAGGAGGTCGTTCATTATCATGCTAGAACCAAAAAACGTACCTGCTGCGTACCGACCTGGTACAGACGAACCTGACGTTTCTACTTGTAGAATCGCTGTGCTCGGCAGTGGCCGACAACTTGACTTTGAGCCAATCAGAGAGCACGAATCCTCCACGTGGGGGAGCTGACAGGAGTGGCAAGAAAAAGAGGGCACTTTTTTCTGGTCTAATCCACCACATTTTCATCAAGATTGATCTAATTAAAAAAATAAAGCTGCATAACACTTTTTTTTCTTAAGCAAGTCTTTACGTCTTTTACGTCTACCTACTGTTCCCGAAATGGCAGCTTCTTGTCATAGTCGCTAGCTACACTGTATGTGGCTATTCAGAATCACAACAACACACAGACTTCTACCCAATTGAAGAGTGCACATCGTTTTCGTGGCGTTGTCAGCTAACCCGTCTATACCGGTGGCCATCTGGTTAGTATCAAC
This sequence comes from Salvelinus alpinus, assembly GCF_045679555.1. Taxonomy (NCBI): domain Eukaryota; kingdom Metazoa; phylum Chordata; class Actinopteri; order Salmoniformes; family Salmonidae; genus Salvelinus; species Salvelinus alpinus. The sequence continues at coordinate 7,335,212 of NC_092103.1, forward strand.
AAGGGCTTTCTACAACAACAGCAGCATTAGCGCAGCTAGCTAGCTAGCTGACACTGACTAGACCATAAAGCACCATACATGGAAATGCATTGCCAAACAACGCCGCTGCCACCTTCCGGTTTGGAGTATTTGTAACGAGGCTGAGCGGCTGACGACTTCAAGGTCTTTGCTGTGTGAACACAAATTGACTGCCGACACTCTGTTCAGAGGTGCTGAGTGGCAAGCAAACGTTTGACAACCCTACAGGTGTGTCTGAGCTCTTATAGGCCTTGTGGTGGAGGCGGGGAGCTTGACTGGGAATTGTGTTTAGGCCGCACACCAGTTTACCATGGATGACCACCATCGTTAAAGCGAGAAAGAGCCTATTTTCCACTACCTTCTTGCCTGTAATTGACTATGGCGACACATTGTATATGTATGCACCTGTAGTGTCATTTTGTATGCTGGACACTGTGTACCATGGGCCGCTGAGGTTTGTTACAAACTCTAAAGCGCTCAAACATAAATAAATCATCTCCAAAACTCTCACCCATCACTGTACCCTCTATATGATAGTGAGCTGGCCTTCCTTAGATCTTTGGAGACTAAGTCATTGGTACATTTTTATTTATAAAGGCCATACTGACACAGCTCCCATTTTACCTGTGTACATACGGTACATTGTCAAGCAGACTAATGACAAATATCGCCTACACTCACAGGACTGTAATTCTCCTTGACTTGAGACTACAGGAGCTTGTCTCCTTGAATGGTTTTAAAGCTAGGGTAAAATCTATGGTGGAAAATGTATTGGGGGGCCATCAATGTTTTGACCCCTAGTTAAACCACTCCTCACAAAACCTACGTGTGTCACGATCGTCGTAAGAAGCAGACCAAAGCGCAGCGTGGTTTGAATACATTATTCTAAGTTGAATGAAGAACACTTAAACAAAAACAAGAAAACGAATAAGACGAACGTGACCGCCATATAAACACTGTGCAAACATGCAACATAACATAGACAATAACCCACAACCCACAATACAAAACAGGCTACCTAAATATGGTTCCCAATCAGAGACAACGCAAAACACCTGTCTCTGATTGAGAACCATATCAGGCCAAACACATAGAAATAGACAAACCAGACATACAACATAGAATGCCCACTCAGTTCACACCCTGACCAAACAAAACATAAAACATACAAAGCAAACTATGGTCAGGGCGGGACAGTACCCCCCCCCTCAAGGTGCAGACTCCGGCCGCAAACCTAAACCTATAGGGGAGGGTCTGGGTGGACATCTGTCCGCGGTTGCGGCTCCGGCGCGGGACGTGAACGCCACTCCACCATAGTCATAACCCGCTTTGGTGGCGCCTCTGGAACGGGGACCCTTGCAGCGAGTCCCGGACTGAAGACCATCGTAGAGGGCGCCACTGGACGGAGGGGCAGCTCAGGACTGAGGGGCAGCTCAGGACTGAGGGGTAGCTCAGGACTGAGGGGTAGCTCAGGACTGAGGGGTAGCTCAGGACTGAGGGGCAGCTCAGGACAGGGGCAGCTCCGGACTGAGGGGCAGCTCCGGACTGAGGGGCAGCTCCGGACTGACGGGCAGCTCCGGACTGACGAGCAGCTCAGGACTGACGGGCAGCTCAGGACTGACGGGCAGCTCCGGACTGACGGGCAGCTCCGGACTGACGGGCAGCTCCGGACTGACGGGCAGCCCCGGACTGAGGGGCAGCTCAGGACTGAGGGGCAGCTCAGGACTGAGGGGCAGCTCCGGACTGAGGGGCAGCTCCGGACTGAGGGGCAGCTCCGGACTGAGGGGCAGCTCCGGACTGAGGGGCAGCTCCGGACTGAGGGCAACTCCGGACTGAGGGGTAGCTCAGGACTGGCGGGCGGCTCTGGCAGCTCCTGACTGGCGGGCGGCTCTGGCAGCTCAGGACCGACGGGCGGCTCTGACGGCTCAGGACAGACGGGCGGCTCTGACGGCTCAGGACAGACGGGCGGCTCTGACGGCTCAGGACAGACGGGCGGCTCTGACGGCTCAGGACAGACGGGCGGCTCAGGCGGCGCTGGACAGACGGGACAGACACCGTTACCATCAATTCAGGACCGTGGACAGAAGACTACCGTCAGTCAGCGTGATGAAAGGACAACATTTGTGGTGCTGCAAATTTCAGCACCACCGGAGTGGACAGCCAGGACAACAGGAGCACTGCGCCAGGACTCACCTCAGAGCACAACCAATTAGGCTACATTGGTCATTGTCCCTATACCCATCAAATAACAAACAAAGCTGTATATCTCTCAATAGCAATTCCACCCACAAAAGCAAGTAGCCTAATGACATTAAGAATCACAGATCAATCTAAAAGACGCACTGAAGGAGCCTCCTGAGTGGCGCAGCTGTCTAAGGCACTGCATCGCATCGCTAGATGTGTCACTACAGACCCAGGTTCGATCCCATGCTGTGTCGCAGCCGGCCGCGACTAGGAGACCCAAGAGGCAGTGCACAATTGGCCCAGCGTCGTCCGAGTTAGGGGAGGGTTTGGCCGGCCGGGATGTCCTTGTCCCATCACGCTCTAGCAACTCCTTGTGGCGGGCTGGGCGCATGTACGTTGACTTCAGTTGCCAGTTGTAAGGTGTTTCCTCCGACACATTGGTGCGGCTGGCCTGCTTCCACTGGCTGAGTTTTGGTTAGATAGCAGGTCGTCAGGTGCTAGTGGCTGGGGTAACGGAGGTGCAGGTGCTTATTGTGATGTTACCCTCATGTTGCTGGTGCCAGGCCCTGGCTCTTTTCGATCTTGTTGGTCAGCAGGCGGAGTGGGGGATGGGCGATTATTACATTTGATGCTAGGCTCCTCAACCTCAGTGGTTGGGGCTGTTGCAGGCTGGTCGCTGAGCTTGGCATCGCTCTTGACATGGTGGTCCTCAGTCTTTTTTTTGCTCTTGGTGCCCATCTATTTTCGGCTGATCAAAGCTTAGCCAACTAGCTATAATTGTTCAGCGCGCCACTACCAAAACCTAACGTAGCTGGCCTATTATTAGCTGTAGCTGTCTGCAAAAGTGAACAACATTTTCCTCTCTCTGTCAAAAAAAAACCTGCCCTGAGATCCCATGAGCTTCCTAAACAAGGTAATTGCCCAATCAGAATGCATTTTAACTACTAAATATTACATTATTACATCCCCCCTCCCTCACTCCTCCTCAGATCATGAGTGCACACCCGGCATATAGTCTCTGTCCTGGTCTGCGTTACTGGCAGGCCTGGCAGCGCTACATTGGCAAAACCGGGCAGGTTAATTCATATACTCCTTATTTTGTTTATGGGGAAACAAAACTGGGGGAGGCACAAATTCTATCTGGGAGGTCCATGCTTGGCTTTGCCACCCCGTAGAGCTAGCACTCTGTTTATTGTCATGACACAGCGCAGCGGAGATAAAGATTTTGCACAAACCTGTCACTCAATCATGTGAACTTTATTGCTATTCTTATATAGGGACATAAAACTAAAACTGAGGGCGCACAAGCCCCCTTTTGCCCCCTCGTGGAACCAGGCCCATTAAGTAGGCTTGATTGTGTTAAACAGACAAGGGCAGTGCCTCAAAATGGCCTATGCCTGGGACTTATCACTAAATTCACCCCTGCACACACACGTACACACACACACCCTGTGTAACACAATCCATGTAGTAAATCACAGCACTATCACGCCTCAGACATGGAAGTTGAGTAGACTATAACCAGGGAAAAGTCACTGGGACAAGTTCCAGACCCCTCAGACCCCTCAGAGCCTGATAGACACAACATGACAGCCAGACTATCACCCAGGCCTGCCCCCAACCCATTTCCTCTCTCACACAGTGTCAGTGACATCCTCACGTTTACACACATACACACACACACACACACACACCAAAAATACCCTTTAGGGGCAGAGATTGATTCTGACAATAAGGGGGCTCTCTGTGTCAAGCCTAATGATAAAACAATTCCCCCAACAGCCTTGCATTAGACTCACTAGACCAGTGGTTCCCAAACTTTGTATTGTCCCGTACCCCTTCAAACATTCAACCTCCAGCTGTGTACCCCCCTCTAGCACCAAGGTCAGCGCACTCCCAAATTTAGTTTTTTTGCCATCAATGTAAGCCTGCCACACACACACTATACGATACATTTATTAAACATAAGAATGTGTGTGAGTTTGTCCCAATCCGGCTCGTGGGAAGTGACAAAGAGCTGCTATTGGACCAGGGCACAAATAATAATATAATAATAATAATCATTTTGCTCTTTATTTAACCATCTTACATATAAAACCTTATTTGTTCATCGAAAATTGTGAGTAACTCACCGCAGGTTAATGAGAAGGGTGTGCTTGCAAGGATGCACATAACTCTGCAATGTTGGGTTGTATTGGAGAGAGTCTCAGTCTTAAATCATTTTACACACACAGTCTGTGCCTGTATTTTGTTTTCATGCTAGTGAGGGCCGAGAATTCACTCTCACATAGGTACGTGGTTGCAAAGGGCATCAGTGTCTTAACAGCGTGATTTGCCAAGGCAGGATACTCTGAGCGCAGCCCAATCCAGAAATCTGGCAGTGGCTTTTGATTAAATTCTATTTTCACATAACCGCTTGTTGCAATTTCGATGAGGCTCTCTTGTTCAGATATTGGTAAGTGGACTGTAGGTTAGGGCATGGAAGGGATAATGAATTCAGTTGTTTGTTTCATCCGTTTCGGGAAAGTGCTCAGGTGCTTCGCTATATCACATTTGACATTGTCCGTAAGTTTGAGTTTATTTGCACACAAAAAATCATACAATGATGGAAAGACCTGTGTGTTGTCCTTGTTAATGCAGACAGAGAAGATATAGTTGCGGAAAATCCCTGTAATCCTAGATTCAGATCATTCAGACAAGAAAAAACATCACCCAGATAGGCCAGTCGTGAGAAACTCGTCATCATGCAAGCGGTCACCTAAATGTATAGCTCCGTTGGAAAATATAAATGAACTGTTTGAAAATGTGAATTTTTGGGGGGGCATGCCCCCGACGGCATTGCGCGTACCCCAGTTTGGGAATACCTGCACTAGACAAAGAAGTCACAGAAATGAAGCGATATCATTGACTTACACAACAAATAAAGTTGTTCAAGCAAAGTTATCGCATAAGAGTTATTTAATGCTATTCTTTACCTTTTCGCAAATTGAAAAAAGGGCCCACGATTTTCTCACCCAACCATGGTCAGTAAAGAGTTCTGCTGCACACGAATCAATTCCTTTCTGATGGTCTGTTCACCGGCAACTTGCCGCAAGTGGACTGACTGGCTGTTGGAATCGGGTTTGAATAGTGAACGGAGGATGCTCGAGATGATAGCACCACCCTTTGCGTCACTGTTTGCATTCCAGGACGTCTTTACTGCAGTCGTGCTGCGCATCTTAGAAGATTGCTGCTATAGTAATGCTGCTATACCCGTGTCCCTTTTGCAACACTTTTACTATTGATCAATACAAGTTTGAGACACATTTTGCCATAGTCTCAAAAGTAAGTTTAGGATAGGTTAGAACTCGAACTCTGTGATATTTATATTCTCCTATAGGCCTTCCTGTAAAGGAGTGACATCATGAAGAATGCAGAATGTCCTCGAGCACAGAAAGACACACTATTTTCTTTCAAAGGCCAGGGGAGCTTAGTCATCAGTCTGTCTGTAGTCTGTACAGAGGCATCCAGACATCTTAGAAGTGTATATATCACAGATAATAGAGTTCTATATGTTTGATCTACACAAATAGACAGTAATTAGGAATCAGTCTGCTGTAGTACAGTTTTTCCACATCTAAAATGGCAGTTATGGTTGATATTCAATAAAATAATAAACCTCACCTGTCCACAGGTTTAACAGCTTGGCTTTCCGTCTGAAGACCCTCTCCCAGGTCTCTATCACTCGAACCACTGGAGGCCCTCTCGGGCAGGAGGCTGGAGTTACTGTCTGTACCCAGGTTATCGGCTCTCTTCATGGGGAGGCCCTCCTCGATCTGATGGGTGACAAGGGTGCCAGGCTGCTGCAAGCTTTTCTTTGGAAGCTTGGGGGTTGGAGATGGCTCTGTGTGAATAGTTTAGTTTATTAGGATCCCCATTAGCTACTGCACGTGCGGAAACTCTTCCTGGGGTCCACATAAAATTTACAATTACACGACAAAGTACAGAACAAGAACTACATAAGATATTACATTAAATTCTAAATAAAAGCTATATTGGTAAGACACCAAGAGACAACAAAAATACTATTTTAACTATATTCATATACACTGAACAAAAATATGAACGCAACAAGCAACAATTTCAAAGATTTGACTGAGTTACAGGAAATCAGTCAATTTAAATGAATTCATTAGGCCTTTATCTAGGGATTTCACATGACTGGGAATACAGATATGCATCTGTTGTTCACAGATACCTTTAAAAAAAAGTAGGGGCATGGATCAGAAAACCAGTCAATATCTGGTGTGACCATCATTTGCCTCATGCAGCGCGACACATCTCCGTTATATAAAGTTGATCAGGCTGTTGATTGTGGCCTGTGGAATATTGTCCCACTCCTCCTCAATGGCTGTGCGAAGTTGCTGGATATTGGCGGGAACTGAAACACGCCGTCGTACACGTCGATTCAGAGCATCTCAAACATGCTCAATGGGTGTCATGTCTGGTCAGTATGCAGGCCATGGAAGAACTGGGACATTTTCAACTTCCAGGAATTGTGTACAGATCTTTGTGACATGGGGCCGTGCATTATTATGCTGAAACAAGGTGATGGCGGCGAATGAATGGCATGACAACGGGCCTCTGGATCTCATCACGGTATCTCTGTGCGTTCAAATTGCCATCGCTAAAATGTAATTGCGTTCATTGTCCATAGCTTATGCCTGCCCATGCCATAACCCCAGTGCCACCATGGGGCACTCTGTTCACAACATTGACATCAACAATCCGCTCACCCACACGACTCTGTCAGCCATCTGCCCGGTACAGTTGAAACCGGGATTCATCCATGAAGAGCACACTTCTCCAGTACCCTGGTGAGAACGACGAGCACTCCGATTAGCTTCCCTGAGACGGTTTCCGACAGTTTGTGCAGAAATTCTTCAGTTGTGCAAACCCACAGATTCATCAGCTGTCCGGGTGGCTGGTCTCAGACGATCCCGCAGGGGAAGAAGCCAGATATGGAGGTCCTGGGCTGGCGTGGTTACACGTGGTCTGCCGTTGAGGCCTGTTGTACATACTGCCAAATTCTCTAAAAACGACTTTGGAGGGGGCTTATGGTAGATTATTGATATGCCACACCTATCAGGTGGATGGATTATCTTGGCAAAGGAGAAATGCTCACTAACAGGGATGTAAACAAATTTGTGCACAAAAGCTTTTGTGCGTATGGAGAAAAATAAATCTGGGATCTTAAATTTCAGCTCATGAAACATGGGACTAACACTTTACATGTTGCGTTGATATTTTTGTTGAGTGTACCTATATACAGTACAGTTAAATTAGATCTTTAGAAAGAGGAGAGTTACTGTGATACTATATACAAGCTAAACTTGCTTTTTGCCTGAATAACCTCTGGTGGCAGAGCATTCTACGATGACATGGTTTTATACATACCTGATGGACGCATTAAATTCGTTTTTGTTTTGGATATCGTGAAGAAACCTCTAGTGGTGTGTCTGGTGGGGTATGTACAGTTGAAGTCGGAAGTTTACATACACCTTATTCAAATACATTTAAACTCAGTTTTTCACAATTTCTGACATTTAATCCTAGTAAAAATGCCCTGTTTTAGGTCAGTTAGGATCACCATTATATCCATTTGGAAGACCCATTTGCGACCAAGCTTTAACTTCCTGACTGATGTCTTGAGATGTTGCTTCAATATATCCACATCATTTTCCTGCCTCATGATGCCATCTATTTTGTGAAGTGCACCAGTCCCTCCTGCAGCAAAGCACCCCCACAACATGATGCTGCCACCCCCATGCTTCATGGTTGGGATGGTGTTCTTTGGCTTGCAAGCCTCCCCCTTTTTCCTCCAAACTTAACGATGGTCATTATGGCCAAACAGTTCTATTTTTGTTTCATCAGACCAGAGGACATTTCTCGAAAAAGTATGATCTTTGTCCCCACGTGCAGTTGCAAACCGTAGTCTGTCTTTTTATGGTGGTTGTTACGTTCCCCAGTTTCTGTGTTGTGGTTTTGTTTGCATGTGTGTGTTTCAGGATGGATTACTGAAATTCCCCCAAGCAGCTGATTGGTCGGCCCCATTGATGATTGGAGCTGTCCCCGCAATCTCGTCAGAAACAGCTGTCTTCAATTACCTACTCCTTCTGAAGCTATATAAGCCAGTGTTCTGTTGCTCAAAAGAGAGATGATTGCTATGTCCTGTGTTGGTTGTTATGTCCTATGTTGGTTGTTGTTGAGAGAGAGCTTATCAGTATGTCCTGTGTTTGTCAATAGGATGATTTCTTTTTTTTTACATTGTTTGTGTTACTCCTAGGGAGTGCTTAGGCAAGAGGCCTGCGGGAATACATAAGGTAGAAGACAATGCACCGAGTATCCCTTCTGCAATGCCGACAGTTTTTACGGGGGTAAAAACTATGGCAGGGGAAAGTGAAATCGCGCCCCAATTACATGACATTTTTTTGTCTGTCACCCCCGAGAAGGTGACTGAATGTCAAAAGGGAGACCCCAGTCTTCGCAAGTGTTTTGCTTCAGTAATTTCCATTGAGGAAGCTAAAACTAGAGAGACCGCCTGCTTTAAGGAAGCAGGAGTATTGATTCGTAAATGGGCAGCTCATGACACCAATTAAATGATAAAGACCCCAGATCACAGGCGTTCTTCCCGTGTGCCATGTTAACATGCTGAAAGCATATGTGTGTGACTCTCCCAACAGTTCCTCAGGTAATCTGGTCCAGCCCGCCATCTCCAGTGTGGCTGCGGTGGTGCTGAAGCCTGGCTGGGACCTTAAGGAGGATGTGTGTGAGTTACGCCATACGATACAGCAGTGTGAACGCTTATGTAATTCACAGATGCTGAAGAAGTTACACTCTCAAATGGAACATTTGGAAGACGATCAAACTAATGATCTTATCCTATTGATAAGTCGTTTTCTCAATGTGTTTCAGGACGTTCCAAGTCGCACGTCCATCTTGGAACATGAGGTGGATGTAGGGAACGCTGCTCCTATACGTCAGCATCCGTACCGGGTTAATGCAAAGAAAAGGGAGGTAATGAGAAGTGAGGTAGCTTATTTATTACAGAATGACATGGCACAACCCAGTAACAGCTCCTGGAGTTCGCCATGTATTCTTGTTCCTAAGCCTGACGGTACGTCCCGCTTATGTACGGACTATTGTCGTGTAAATGCAGTTACAAAGTCTGATTCTTTTCCTCTACCTCGCTTAGATGACTGCATTGATAGAATTGGCTCTGCTGCTTACGTAAGTAAGTTAGATTTGTTAAAAGGTTATTGGCAGGTGCCTCTGACCTCTCGCACATCGGACATCTTGGCTTTCATTACGCCAGAACTTCATACAATACACTGATGTCATTTGGCATGTGTAATGAACCTGTTACTTTTCAGCGCCTAGTTAACATTCTGTTCGCTGATGTGCCAAATTGTACTGCTTACCTTGACGATGTGGTGATTCATTCGTCTACTTGGTCTGATCATCTCGCCACCTTAAAGCGTGTTTCAGCGGTTGGAGAATGCTTCTTTAACCCTCAATTTGGCCAAGTGTGAGTTTGGGAAGGCTACCGTGACTTAGGGAAACAAGTGGGACGAGGTCAAGTGCGCCCAGTAACTGGCAAAGTGGAAGCAATTGTTGCTTTCCAAGCTCCCTCGATTCGCCGCCAGTTGCGCAGATTCCTGGGGATGGTAGGGTACTATCGTACATTCTGTAAGAATTTCTCTACGGTAGTAGCTCCCCTCAAATCTCTGCTTAGTCCCAAGGTACCATTTAAGTGGTCCCAGGACTGTAACTATGCTTTAGAGTCCAGCAAAGCGCTACGTTGTAGTGCCCCAGTGCTTGCTGCCCCCAACTTTGACAAACCTTTTAAGTTTGAGGTAGACACTAGTATAGTGGGGGTGGGTGCGGTTCTCTTGCAGGAAGATGAAGAGGGAGTGGACCGGCCAGTCAGTTTCTTCTCCCGTAAGTTCAACTCGTGTCAGTCAAGGTGCTCCACCATTGAACAAGAAACGCTGGCTTTATTGCTAGCCTTACAGTTCTTTGAAGTATATGTGGGCTCCAGTGCCTTGCCTGTACTGGTCTTCACGGACCATAATCCTTTAGTGTTTTTGAAGCAAATGTACAATCAGAACCTGATTGTACATTTGACAATCAGAACATCTGATTGTACAAGGATACAATGTACAGAAAGTATGTTACGGGTTCGGCGAATGTGGTTGCCGACGCTCTATCACGGGTTTAGTAACTGGGGATGGGTTAGGTTTTGATATTGTAAACTATGTTTGCATGTTTGTAACGCTCGTCGTATGGTGGAAGAGAGGAGGACTAAGGCGCAGCGTGGTAAATGTTCATGATGAATTTTAATGAAGATCCAACAAACAGAACACTGACAAAATACAAAACGACGTGAACAAATGAACGAAAACAGTACCGTGTGGTGAACAAACACAGACACGGCAACAATCACCCACAAACAAACAGTGAAAACAGGCAACCTTAATATGGTTCCCAATCAGAGACAATGACAAACACCTGCCTCTGATTGAGAACCATATTAGGCCAAACAATAAACCCAACATAGAAACACATAACATAGAATGCCCACCCAGCTTACGTCCTGACCAACTAAACAAAGACTGAACAAAGGAAATAAGGTCAGGAACGTGACAATGTTTTGTGGTGGGTGTGTTACGTTCCCCAGTTTATGTGTTGTGGTTTTGTGTTTCAGGATGGATTCCTGAAATTCCCCCAAGCAGCTGATTGGTCGGCCCCATTGATGTTTGGAGCTGACCCCGCCCTCTCGTCAGAAACAGCTGTCTTCAATTACCGACTCCTCCTGAAGCTATATAAGCCAGTGTTCTGTTGCGCAGAAGAGAGCTGATTGGTATGTCCTGTGTTTCTGTTATTCTGTTTCATTTGTTCCCAGGGGGGAAGGGGAAGGCACCTAGGGAGTGCTTTTTATTTATTTACTGTCTATACACACACTAGGTAAGACCTGGGCGGACCACCCCCTGTATTTTGGTTAGCGCACCAGGTGGTGCTAAGATGGATAAGTAGTGGGTAGGCAGGTAAGGTAGGAGAAGGGGCTTTGACATTTACTTTCTTTGCTTTGGTTCCGTTCAGCCCCTTTTCCCAAAAATGTACCGTGTGATGGAATAAATTCCCAGTAAACAGTAAATTCTCTGCCTTTGTCATCCTTACTCGCACCTACAATCCCATACCTCTTTCACTCCACGGGGAGTTGAGTTGTAGCAGGGTGTTGCGTTCCCTCTTCCTAGAGGCGTACGTAACAGCGGTTTTGGAGCACTGGCTTCTTCCTTGCTGAGCGGCCTTTAAAGTTATGTCGATATAGGACTCGTTTTACTGTGGATATAGATACTTTTGTACCTGTTTCCTCCAGCATCGTCACGAGGTCCTCTGCTGTTCTGGGATTGATTTGCACTTTTCACACCAAAGTACGTTCATCTCTAGGAGACAGAACATGTCTCCTTCCTGAGCGGAATGATGTCTGCGTGGTCCTATGGTGTTTATACTTGGGTACTATTGTTTGTACAGCTGAACGTGGTAACTTCAGTTGTTTGGAAATTGCTCCCAAGGATGAACTTGAATTGTGGTCTACAATTCTTTTTCTGAGGTCTTGGCTGATTTTTTTTATTTCCTATGATGTCAAGCAGACGCACTGATTTTGACGGTAGACCTTGAAATACATCCACAGGTACACCTCCAATTGACTCAGATGTTGTCAATTAGCCTAGCCATGACATCATTTTCTGGAATTTTACAAGCTGTTTAAAGGCAGTTAGCTTAGTGTATGTAAACTTCTGACCCACTGGAATTGTGATACAGTGAATTATAAATTAAATCATCTGTAAACAATTGTTGAAAAAATGACTTATGTAGATGTCCTAACCGACTTGCCAAAACTATAGTTTGTTAACGACTCCATAAGTATGTACATTTCCGACTTCAACTGTGTTTGTTGTGCATGCAATTGGATCATACAAAAAGTTAAGCATTTTCAACACATTTCTCATAAAGATGGAGAAGTAGTCAATTTCTCCTCAACCATGAAAGATTTATGCATGTTTTTGATGTTAGTTCTGTGTGCGTAGTTAAGGCTTGCTGCTTTGTTTTGAGCCATATGCAGCATTGCTAGGCCTTTATTTGCTGCATCTGACCCTATTACTGGACAGTAATCAAAATGGGACAATAGTCTGAACAACTAGTACAGTTGATCAGTGTCAAACAGGATCTTTTTATAACAGATATACCTCACCCCAACGTCGCTACAACTTGAACCAAATACAACGCTTTTGGTTTTAAGACCAGTTTGTTTATTTCCCATTCTGACACTGACTAACTCCTTGCTAAGATTCTCAGTGAGCTCATTGGCTGTAGGTGCTGATACGTAGTGTGCAAACATTAGCATACATAGTCATTTATGCTTGTAAGTTGCAAATGATTTGCAATAGAGAAGAGTAATGGCCCAAGGCAACTGCCCTGAACATACCTGAGAAGCTTCCATTGAAGAATACTCTGAGTTTATTGGATAACTACCTCTCCAACTGTGTGATGGCAGGTGACAAGTTAGTTTTTTTTCAACAATTTATGAACAATACTCAGACTGCACTAATGAGTTGGACGAGAGGGATTTACTCCAGACACCCGACGAGGCTCTCATCCCCGTCATTTGCAGGAGAAAAAAATGGAGATATCGCGGAAGGAGATCGGGGTGCCTTGTAAGGATCCAGCGATGAGTGGCTAATCTGCCTTCGGTACTATTGGCCAACGTACAATCTCTGGATATCAAAGTGGACGAACATCCTATCAATGGGATATTAACTGTAATATCTTATGTTTCACCGAGTCGTGGCTGAACAACATACAGCTGGTGGGTTACACACTATCGGCAGGATAGAACAGCAGCCTCTGGTAAGACAAGGGGTGGCGGTCTATGTATATTTGTTAATGACAGCTGGTGCACGATATCTAAGGAAGTCTCAAGCTTTTGCTTACATAAGGTAGAGTACCTCATGATAAGCTGTAGACCACACTATCTACCAAGAGTTTTCATCTATATTCTTCATAGCTGTCCATTTACCACAAACCGATGCTGGCACTAGGCCCGCACTCAATGAGCTGTATACGGCCATAAGCAAACAGGAAAACACTCATTCAGACCCAGCGCTCCTAGTGGCAGGGGACTTTAATGCAGGGAAACTTAAATCTGTTTTACCTCATTTCTATCAGCATGTTAAATGTGCAACCAGAGGGGAAAAAAACTCTAGACCACCTTTACTCCACTCACAGAGACGCGTACCAAGCTCTCCCTCGCCCTCCATTTGGCAAATCTGACCATAATTCTATCCTCATGATTCCTGCTTACAAGCAAAAACTAAAGCAGGAAGCACCAGTGACTCGGTCAATAAAAAAGTGGTCAGATGAAGCAGATAAGCTAGAGGACTGTTTTGCACAGACTGGAATATGTTCCGGGATGGCATTGAGGAGTACACCACATCAGTTACTGGCTTCATCAATAAGTGCATCGATGATATCGTCCCCACAGTGACTGTACGTACATACCCCAACCAGAAGCCATGGATTACAGACATGCGCACTGAGCTAAAGGGTAGACTAAACACCCCCCTATGCAACTGGATCCTGGACTTCCTGACGGGCCGCCCCCAGGTGGTAAGGGTAGGTAACAACACATCTGCCATGCTGATCCTCAACACGGGAGCCCCTCAAGGGTACGTGCTCAGTCCCCTCCTGTACTCCCTGTTCACCCACGACTGCATGGCCAAACATGACTCCAACGCCATCATTAAGTTCACAGATGACACAACAGTGGTAGGCCTGATCACCAACAATGACGAGACAGCCTATAGGGAGGAGGTCAGAGACCTGGCCGTGTGATGCCAGGGCAACAACCTCTCCCTCAACGTGATCAAGACAAAGGAGGTGATTGTGGACTACAGGAAAAGGAGGACCGAGCACGCCCCTATTCTCATCGATGGGGCTGTAGTGGAGCAGGTTGAGCGTTTCAAGATACTTGGTGTCCACATCACCAACAAACTAACATGGTCCATGCACACCAAGACAGTTGTGGAGAGCACGACAAAACCAATTCCCCCTCAGGAGACTGAAAAGATTTGGCATGGGACCTCAGATCCTCAAAAGGTTCTACAGCTGCACCATCGAGAGCATTCTGACTGGTTGCATCACTACCTGGTATGGCAACTGCTCGGCCTCCGACTGCAAAGCACTACAAAGGGTAGTGCGTATGGCCCAGTACATCACTGGGGCCAAGCTTCCTGCCATCCAGGACCTCTATACCAGGCCGTGTCAGAGGAAGGCCCTAAAAATGGTCAAAGACTCCAGCCACCCTAGTCATAGACTGTTCTCTCTGCTACCGAAGCACCAAGTCTAGGTCCATCAGGCTTCTAAACAGCTTCTACCCCCAAGCCATAAGACTCCTGAACATCTAATCAAATGGCTACCCAGACTATTTGCATTGCCCCCCCCCCCCCCCCCCGTATTTTACGCTGATGCTACTCTGTTTATTATCTATGCATAGTCACTTTAATAACTCTACCTACATGTGCATATTACTTCAATTACTTCAACTAACCGGTGCCCCCTCACATTGACTCTGTACCGGTACCCCCTGTACATAGCCTTGCTATTGTTATTTTACTGCTGCTCTTTAATTATTTGTTACTTTTATTTCTTATTTTTTTTTGTATTTTTCTTAACTGCATTGTTGGTTAAGGGCTTGTAAGTAAGCATTTCACTAAGGTCTACACCTGTTGTATTAGGCACGTGTGACAAATTAAATTTGAAACAATACAACTTCAACTATCATCTTATTATTCATTTTTTTAGCCAATCAGAGTCAGTGCAGTATACTGTAAGTTGAATATCCTTCCCTATATGCATGCTGAAAGTCAGTAGTTAACTTGTTCTTTGAAAAATAGCATTGTATTTTTTCAAACCCAATTTTCTCCTTCATATCACTCAGAACAGGCCAGCAAAGGGTGCTTTACTATTTTTAGTAAATAGTGGTATCCAATTGGTAGTTTACAGTCTTGTCCCATCGCGGCAACTCCCGTACGGACTCGGGAGAGGCGAAAGTCGAGAGTCGTGCCTCCTCCGAAACACAACCCAGCCAAGCCACACTGCTTCTTGACACAATGCCCGCTTAACCCAGAAGCCAGCCTTCATCAATGTGTCGGAGGAAACACCGTATACCTGGTGACCGTGTCAGTGTGCATTGCGCCCGGCCCGCCACAGGAGTCGCTAGTGCGCGATGGGACAAGAACATCCCTGCCGGCCAAACCCTTCCTATCCCGGACGACGCTGGGCCAATTGTGCGCCGCCCCATGGGTCTCCCGGTCGTGGCCGGCTGCGACAGAACCTGGACTCAAACCAGGCTCTCTATTGGCACAGCTAGCACTGCGATGCAGTGTCTTAGACCACTGCGCCACTCGGGAGGCCCCCGGCTTATCATTATTGATGGACAACAGGTGCATGTTAGAGCCCTGGCTCTATGATGAGATGAAATCAGACTGACCAGGAACAGTAGCAAGGTTCCTTCTAGCCCCACCAGTTGAAGCTGTATCTGAAGATGCACCCTGATCAGTGGTGAATGTGTGTTCTTTGGAGACGTCTTCACAAGTGAGCGGAGGGGCGTTAGAGGTACTAGACCCCACATCCTGAGCTGACATAAGCTGCCCTTGGTGTGGTTCTTCTTCCTCACAGTGGGCCTGTGGGTCTCCATGTTCATTCCTATCGAGTGATCCTCCTCTGGGGATGGGAGGCAGCCCTTGGTCCCGTTGGGGCCTTGGACCAGGACCAGCCTGGCTGGATAAAGGTGAGAGAGGCTGGTCCTTCCTGGAGCCAGGCCGGCTGGATAGTGCCATGAGCAGGGGAGCGCTACACACATGGTCCCCTGCCGGCCGCTGGCTCTGACTCCTGCCCAGCCTTGCCCCTGTCTTCTCCTTGATCTTCTTGGTCCCTATTTTCTCAGAATTCCCATTCTTGTCTCTCTTCCTGAGGAGGAAGCGGGGAAAGGTGCCCATGTGGGTGTAGTTGTCGCTGGAGCGGGCGGAGCTGAATGTGCATGGATGCATCATATCCATGTCGTCAACAAATGTCTCCACATCGATGGTGGAGGATACCACGTCCAGAGCCCCAGCCCCATCAGGCTCGGAGGAGGACGACTTGGAGTCGGATTTGTCAGGCAATGAGCTGCGACGGAAGAAGTTAGGGAGAATCCCAAACCACTTTAAACCTGTTGAGGGAGACAAGACAGATAATGTCATACATTTACAGTAGTACCCTGGAATGCTCTTCAAATGAAATTCCACTCAAAAACATCTGGTATTTGTTTCATTAATCCATTGTCGATATAGTCCCAAAAATGTTTTGCATGTCAGCAATCGGTTCTTAATGTTTTAATCTCTTTTTTTTATATAGTCTGTTGTCTCTGCTTTCCTCACATGATTGGTTTTATACACCGTTTAAGTGTTCTAGAATGTTGAGTGTGTTCTAGAATGTTGAGTGTGTTCTAGAATGTTTGGAACGTGACCCCCTGGGCTGGGTTGTTGGAGTGCAAGAGGTGACTGCTGGCATGTATAGGTTTTTCATTTTCTTCAGAAACGTCAAGCTGTTCAAAGTTAACAGTATAACAAGGTCAGATTGACCATTGGTGGGAGAGCCGGAACAGCCTCTCGGGGTCCAGGGGAACAATACATAAACACTGGGCAGGAATGGAAACTGCCTGTCTGAGGTGTATGAGCTAACTCGTTCTTTTGAAACAATTATTTCAATTAAATATTGAGGATCGTGATGTGTTAAGATAGGGGACCCAGCACTAGCAGCCTATTTAGTTGGTGTGGAGCAGCAACAGTTGAGACAGAGACAGTACCGGTAGATCAAATGCAAAATAGGTGGTAGGCTATTTAGTCTATTTACAGTGCAGATGATTCTGAAGACTGTACATTTTTGTAAATACAACTCCAGATCCAAATGGCAACAATGACTTAAGGGCCCAGTGCAGTCAAATTTGATTTGCCTTTGTTTTATATATATTTCCATACTATGAGGTTAGAATAATACTGTGAAATTGTCAAAATGATGATAATGCCCTTTTACTGTTCGAAATGACCGCCTAAAATTCCTGCCTGTTTTGGTTGGATGGAGTTTTGGCCTGCATGGTGACATCGCCAGGGAGTAAATTATTTATTGGACCAATAAGAAAGAGAGTTTCAAACCTCTCTGCCAATAACAGCTAGTTTTCAGTTTTCCCCTCCCCACTCAGACCACTCCCAAAAAACGGGGACCCCTTTTGTGATCGCAAATTCATAATCAAAACAACTCGAGCGAGATAAAAATAGCATCTTCACAGCAAATTCTCCAGTGTTAAATCAACACTGAAAAGTTGGGACCATATGCACACTGGAACCAGTGTTAAATTAACACACTGCTTAGTTAAGAGTCTTGACGCACCCGTGCCTAAGTAACATAATTTTAAAAAACAAATCAAAATCCATCAGTTTAAACAAGAAATATCTGTTTCGCATGGGCTGCGTCTCCGTCCGCCTATATTGTCCGTCCGCAACTGCAGGAGAAAGTAGCAGAGCTATAGTGCTGTTTGTCAGACCAGGAGACATCGTGAAAATCTATCTTCTCACGAAAACGTCTGTAGCGTCCGAGCGGTTTGGCCTACTAACTAATATGACCACTCTAAGATGAGACTCTCTGTAAGAGGTGCGTGACTGGGAAGGGAAGTCAGGCGCAGGAGAGCAGAACTTGGTAATAACCGGAGCAGTTTAATATGCAAAACCAACGGCACCCTGAACAACAAGATATGGGTACAAAATAACCTGTTGCGAACCAGTCAGAGTGCACAAACAATTTACAACAAACAATTTCACACACAGACATGGGGGGAACAGAGGTGTGTGGGAAAGCAAGACAAAACAAATGGAAAATGAAAGGTGGATCGGCTAGAAGACCGGTGACGTCGACCGCCGCCCGAACAAGGAGAGGAACCGATTTCGGCGGAAGTTGTGACACTCTCGTGAACACGATGGTGTTCTCCGTTTTGCTCTAAGACCCCCAAAAGTGTAATGGGACTCCTCTGAAAGTACAGGTTGTCATTTTTTTAATGGAATTATAGAGTTCGTTTTGTGCAAAAAAAATAAAAAGGGGTTAAATGTGTCCAAAAAACTAAGATATTTCACTTCAAAACCTTATTCCTTATGATTTTTCTATACTGTCTGTTGTGCCATTTATTAATGTGTTATTCAAGGTGTTTCTATGGGCTACAGAAGGTCCTAACATTTTTAATCAGATAATGGAATTATCCATGGTATGACCCTCTTAAAACAATTCCTAGCCTTGTAGAACCCCCCCCAAAAGGTTTAGACTTTCAGAGGTTAAAGCCTTATTCAAATATTTCCTATAGAGTGCCTTGCTTTTCGAGTGAATTGTAGAGTTACCACCCATGACTGTATTTGTTAGTGCAGCGGTTCCAAAACTAGGGGTAGTGACCCCGTGGAGTCACCTGATATGAAAATGGGGTCACGGGAGAATCTCCAATATCCTGAAGAAAAAAAACATTTACAAAAAATATACACTACCGTTCAAAAGTTTGGGGTCACTTAGAAATGTCCTTGTTTTTGAAAGAAAAGCACATTTGTTGTCCATTAAAATAACATCAAATTGATCAGAAATACATATTGTATTAATGTTGTAAGTGACTATTGTAGCTGGGAACGGCTGACTTTTAATGGAATATCTACATAGGCTTACAGAGGCCCATTATCAGCAACCATCACTCCTGTGTTCCAATGGCACACTGTGTTAGCTAATCCAAGTTTATCATTTTAAAAGGCTAATTGATCATTAGAAAACCCTTTTGCAATTATGTTAGCACAGCTGAAAACTGTTGTACTAATTAAAGAAGCAATAAAACCGGCCTTGTTTAGACTAGTTGTGTGTCTGGAGCATCAGTATTTGTGGGTTCGATTACAGGCCCATATGCTGATTGAGGCCCTTATTCCTGACGAATGGGTTTGTTTTTTAAGACTGTGTTTTTCTTTCTGCTTGCATTTCTTATTTATATTTTGATGTGTGTATTTTCTGTAATTTATGTATATCAGGGATCCTCTGTAAAAGAGACCTTGGTCTCCGTATGACTCCCTGATCAAATGAAGGTTAAATAAAATTTAAATAAATGTAAACTTCAATGGGGTAGGGACATCCCAAGGATTCCAGATAGCACATATCATTAGAGGCTGCTGACCTATATACATAGACTTCAAATCACTGGCCACTTTAATAATTGGAAATCTAGTCACTTTAATAATGTTTACATATTTTGCATTACTCATCTCATGTATATACTGTATTCTATCCTATTCTACTGTATTTTAGTCTATGCGACTCTGACATTGCTCATCCAAATATTTATATATTCTTAATTCCATTCCTTTACTTTAGATTGTGTGTATTGTTAGATTTTACTTGTTAGATATTACTGCACTGTTGGAGCAAGAAACACAAGCATTTCGCTACACCCGCAATAACATCTGCTAAACACGTGTATGTGACAAATAGTTCCGGAGTTCCAAATTAAGCAGCAGCAGCTGAAAAGATGAGCTCCTACAAATATTGAAATTTAAATGTTTTTTTAGAGTAAAGTACATCGAAAAAAAATCAAAAGAAAACTGCAAACTGAATAGGAGACCAAACAAGCAGCAAACAAAGAAGAAAGGCTTTTGAAAAAGTAACAATTTTTCATAAAATTATACCGTTTTCTTAGCTAGCTAAGTTGTTTACCTGTTGCTAGGCAGTTGCTAGGGACATTCCTGAAAGAAGCTAGCTAGCTAACAAGGAGTGTCTAGTTGGCAGAAGAGAAGAAGGGACAAAGTGGGACAAAATAAGGACAGAAGAAAAGGGAAAGGGGACATTAAGGTGAA
This sequence comes from Salvelinus alpinus, assembly GCF_045679555.1. Classification (NCBI taxonomy): domain Eukaryota; kingdom Metazoa; phylum Chordata; class Actinopteri; order Salmoniformes; family Salmonidae; genus Salvelinus; species Salvelinus alpinus. The sequence goes on from NC_092103.1 coordinate 7,355,419, forward strand.
GCAGTCCTCTAAAGACACAAAAGACAATAATACAAGAAACAACACTTCTATTGCCTCTCCCTCTACGATACGCACTTCCGGTTTGGAGCGAGTAGTTGCATTCCGCTTTGCTCCACAGGTAGTATTACAGGTAGTATTACATTTCATTTCATTACAGTACAACAGTTTGATTTGTTTGATCTTAGCTGGCTACATAGCCGTCTTTGTATCCAAGATAATTGTGTAGTCTAGAGTAATTGTCGAGGTTACCTAGCCAGTTAGAGGTTACCTAGCCAGCTACACTTTCAAACAAAGTCAACAACGCAGCCACTGCTAGCTAGCCTATTTCACCAGCCAGCAGTACTATATCATTTTAGTCAATAAGATTTTTTGCAACGTAAGCTTAACTTTCTGAACATTCGAGACGTGTAGTCCACTTGTCATTCCAATCTCCTTTGCATTAGCGTAGCCTCTTCTGTAGCCTGTCAACTATGTGTCTGTCTATCCCTGTTCTCTCCTCTCTGCACAGACCATACAAACGCTTCACACCGCGTGGCCGCTGCTACTCTAACCTGGTGGTCCCAGCGCGCACGACCCACGTGGAGTTCCAGGTCTCAGGCAGCCTCTGGAACTGCCGATCTGCGGCCAACAAGGCAGAGTTCATCTCAGCCTATGCTTCCCTCCAGTCCCTCGACTTCTTGGCACTGACGGAAACATGGATTACCACTGATAACACTGCTACTCCTACTGCTCTCTCCTCGTCTGCCCACGTGTTCTCGCACACCCCGAGAGCTTCTGGTCAGCGGGGTGGTGGCACTGGGATCCTCATCTCTCCCAAGTGGACATTCTCTCTTTCTCCCCTGACCCATCTGTCTATCGCCTCCTTTGAATTCCATGCTGTCACAGTTACCAGCCCTTTCAAGCTTAACATCCTTATCATTTATCGCCCTCCAGGTTCCCTTGGAGAGTTCATCAATGAGCTTGACGCCCTGATAAGTTCCTTTCCTGAGGATGGCTCACCTCTCACAGTTCTGGGTGACTTTAACCTCCCCACGTCTACCTTTGACTCATTCCTCTCTGCCTCCTTCTTTCCACTCCTCTCCTCTTTTGACCTCACCCTCTCACCTTCCCCCCCTACTCACAAGGCAGGCAATACGCTTGACCTCATCTTTACTAGATGCTGTTCTTCCACTAATCTCATTGCAACTCCCCTCCAAGTCTCCGACCACTACCTTGTATCCTTTTCCCTCTCGCTCTCATCCAACACTTCCCACACTGCCCCTACTCGGATGGTATCGCGCCGTCCCAACCTTCGCTCTCTCTCCCCCGCTACTCTCTCCTCTTCCATCCTATCATCTCTTCCCTCTGCTCAAACCTTCTCCAACCTATCTCCTGATTCTGCCTCCTCAACCCTCCTCTCCTCCCTTTCTGCATCCTTTGACTCTCTATGTCCCCTATCCTCCAGGCCGGCTCGGTCCTCCCCTCCTGCTCCGTGGCTCGACGACTCATTGCGAGCTCACAGAACAGGGCTCCGGGCAGCCGAGCGGAAATGGAGGAAAACTCGCCTCCCTGCGGACCTGGCATCCTTTCACTCCCTCCTCTCTACATTCTCCTCTTCTGTCTCTGCTGCTAAAGCCAATTTCTACCACTCTAAATTCCAAGCATCTGCCTCTAACCCTAGGAAGCTCTTTGCCACCTTCTCCTCCCTCCTGAATCCTCCTCCCCCTCCTCCCCCCTCCTCCCTCTCTGCTGATGACTTCGTCAACCATTTTGAAAAGAAGGTCGACGACATCCGATCCTCGTTTGCTAAGTCAAACGACACCGCTGGTTCTGCTCACACTGCCCTACCCTGTGCTTTGACCTCTTTCTCCCCTCTCTCTCCAGATGAAATCTCGCGTCTTGTGACGGCCGGCCGCCCAACAACCTGCCCGCTTGACCCTATCCCCTCCTCTCTTCTCCAGACCATTTCCGGAGACCTTCTCCCTTACCTCACCTCGCTCATCAACTCATCCTTGACCGCTGGCTACGTCCCTTCCGTCTTCAAGAGAGCGAGAGTTGCACCCCTTCTGAAAAAACCTACACTCGATCCCTCCGATGTCAACAACTACAGACCAGTATCCCTTCTTTCTTTTCTCTCCAAAACTCTTGAACGTGCCGTCCTTGGCCAGCTCTCCTGCTATCTCTCTCAGAATGACCTTCTTGATCCAAATCAGTCAGCTTTCAAGACTAGTCATTCAACTGAGACTGCTCTTCTCTGTGTCACGGAGGCGCTCCGCACTGCTAAAGCTAACTCTCTCTCCTCTGCTCTCATCCTTCTAGACCTATCGGCTGCCTTTGATACTGTGAACCATCAGATCCTCCTCTCCACCCTCTCCGAGCTGGGCATCTCCGGCGCGGCCCACGCTTGGATTGCGTCCTACCTGACAGGTCGCTCCTACCAGGTGGCGTGGCGAGAATCTGTCTCCGCACCACGTGCTCTCACCACTGGTGTCCCCCAGGGCTCTGTTCTAGGCCCTCTCCTATTCTCGCTATACACCAAGTCACTTGGCTCTGTCATATCCTCACATGGTCTCTCCTATCATTGCTATGCAGACGACACACAATTAATCTTCTCCTTTCCCCCCTCTGATAACCAGGTGGTGAATCGCATCTCTGCATGTCTGGCAGACATATCAGTGTGGATGACGGATCACCACCTCAAGCTGAACCTCGGCAAGACGGAGCTGCTCTTCCTCCCGGGGAAGGACTGCCCGTTCCATGATCTCGCCATCACGGTTGACAACTCCATTGTGTCCTCCTCCCAGAGTGCTAAGAACCTTGGCGTGATCCTGGACAACACCCTGTCGTTCTCAACTAACATCAAGGCGGTGACCCGTTCCTGTAGGTTCATGCTCTACAACATTCGCAGAGTACGACCCTGCCTCACGCAGGAAGCGGCGCAGGTCCTAATCCAGGCACTTGTCATCTCCCGTCTGGATTACTGCAACTCGCTGTTGGCTGGGCTCCCTGCCTGTGCCATTAAACCGCTACAACTCATCCAGAACGCCGCAGCCCGTCTGGTGTTCAACTTTCCCAAGTTCTCTCACGTCACCCCGCTCCTCCGCTCTCTCCACTGGCTTCCAGTTGAAGCTCGCATCCGCTACAAGACCATGGTGCTTGCCTACGGAGCTGTGAGGGGAACGGCACCTCCGTACCTTCAGGCTCTGATCAGGCCCTACACCCAAACAAGGGCACTGCGTTCATCCACCTCTGGCCTGCTCGCCTCCCTACCTCTGAGGAAGTACAGTTCCCGCTCAGCCCAGTCAAAACTGTTCGCTGCTCTGGCACCCCAATGGTGGAACAAACTCCCTCACGACGCCAGGTCAGCGGAGTCAATCACCACCTTCCGGAGACACCTGAAACCCCACCTCTTTAAGGAATACCTAGGATAGGATAAAGTAATCCTTCTACCCCCCCCCCCTTAAAAGAGTTAGATGCACTATTGTAAAGTGGTTGTTCCACTGGATATCATAAGGTGAATGCACCAATTTGTAAGTCGCTCTGGATAAGAGCGTCTGCTAAATGACTTAAATGTAAAAATGTAAATGTAAATAAAATTGTATTTGAATAAAGTCGTGAATTTACCGGCGAGCCAGTTCACAATGGTGTGGGTGACTAGAACAGTTTGACGTTTCAAACAGAGATAAACACTGCTAAGTAAATGACATGATTACCAGCAAGGTTAATAGAGTAAATGAAAAATAATCCGAAAATGAGTCATGAAAAAACATTTCAGTAAAATAAAATAAAAGAATTAACAAACCTGTTTGAAAAACTAAAACTAAACGGAAACTATTATCTTTGACTCTGAAACGAACTCAAATAAAATAAATGATGTTCCGTTTTGTTTGTTCTTTTCCCCCTAAGCTTTGGGCAAAAGTTGAATACGTTTTTTTAAATTGTTGGTGGGGTTTCAAGCTACTGAATCTGGCAAGTAAATGCTGCCAGGAGATGGCTATGTTTCAAATAGGCCTACCCCATTCATAGACGCTAACTACTTTAGCGCCTATTGACGATAGTATCTTCTGACCGTGGTAGTTTTGTTAAGAGCCCTACGCTTGCTCTAAACATTAACGCGCATCACTTGCAGTATGTTTTTGGAAACTTTTTTTCTTACAAACCGCTGGAAATCAAGGGTTTTCGAGAGCTAAAATGGCCTAGCTTGTGTATCACTAGCCATTACTAGCTATCAGGGGAAAATTATCTAGGTAGCAAAATGGATTCTTCTTACATGCACTACTAAAGTTAAAAAGCATTTAAATGGTGTAAACCCTTATACCTCATTGGCGTAAACATGGGCGAGCGAGAATTTCCTTCCACCAATTTAACCTAACCTTTGACATGACCCAAGACCTTGGCTACGTTCAGTTGCCAAACGTTCTCCAACGTTGCAGATAAAAATGCCATGATTAGAGCTGATGTGATTCCGTATTCTACATGTCAGAGGCATGTTTGTTCTACATAGAAATAACCTATCTGAACGTTCCAAAACATTGCATCCTGCTGAATGTGCCCCTTATGTATGAAAGTGACATCTTTTCCAGGAAGTAGCCTTGCAGTTTTTGAACATTTGTAGGCTTATTGAATTGTTTTCAATGGGCAAAAACATAGCTCAATTTTCAGAGAAAAAAATTCATAAAAGGCATCAGGCAGTAAATTCATCCACAACTTAATATAATTGTATATGTATCTTAAATGTCACTTGCACATCGTATTACTGGCCCCCGGTTGCGAGAATTGACATCCCAAAAAACACACAAAACAAAGACACTATACAACACAAATGGCCCCCAGTCATTATTTTCATTACTGTCCCTGTAATGATTCTCGTCAGGTGCAGGAGAAGAGGACCAAAATGCAGCGTGGTAAGTGTTCGTCATATTTTAATAATAACCAAACATGACAAAATACAAAAATAACAAAGTGAAATATAACGAAAACCGAAACAGTCCTGAATAGTGACACAAACACAAAAACAGGAAACAAACACCCACAACCAAAATGGGGAAAACAGGCTACCTAAATATGATTCTCAATCAGAGACAACGATCAACAGCTGCCTCTGATAGGGAACCATATCAGGCCAGACATAGAAATACAACAACATAGAAAACAGAACATAGACTACCCACCCCAACTCACACCCTGACCAACCTAACACAAAGACATAAAAAGAAACTAAGGTCAGAACGTGACAGTCCCGAACACTCAAATTAAAACTAAAACGAAATATTTAAAAAAACGAAATATAAAAATGTTTATACAACTAAATAAAAACTAGCAAATAAGATCCGACTGAAACTAAACTGAATTTCAAATAAAGATCGAAAAACTAATAGAAATAAAAACAAATATAAAAAACAAAACTATAATAACCTTGATTACCAGACTGACATTTGTTAATTGACATGAACAAAAGCATAATGTTTGAAGTGATTAGCAATAGGATTAGCCATAAGTTTGCAAGGGTAATTAACAATGTTTGTTGCACACAATTAGTCCGTTAGTGTGGGGGGAAATGGAGGGAGAACATCTCACGTGATGATAGGCACATCACATGATGACGCGGTGGTGATGGGGAATGTAGGCCTTGTTGTATTTCTTATTTAGCCTGCTTTTTAATACCTGTGATTTCAGAAAGTGAGGCTACAGTAGGCTCCTAAACTTTCAAAGTAATTGTTCTATACACTTACTCTAGACTCCCATGTGTGTTTCTGTATAAAGACCATTTACTGAGAGAACTCTGATTCAGACAGAACCACCAGAACTAAATATAATAAAATAGACTCTGAAGGGACAGTCAGCACTGTACTGGATAGGAGAATGAAACAGAAACTACATGTTTTGTCTTTACTTCGTCCTCAAAGAGGCAGTGGCCACTATTACGTTCCCCAGTAAGAAACCAAAAAATTGTCACAAAAACAGAAGGGGAACTAAAAAAAAGAGTCACTGACAACAACCAAAACGAAACTGGTGGGGTTCTAGGAGGGGTTCTGAAAGACACTAATGGGGGTGTCCACTGAATGTTGACTAGCAACAACAACTGGGACATAAAAGACACCCACCACGAGCGCCCACTAAATTTGCCCAAGAAGAGACAAACAAAATACAAAACCCACACCATACTTAAAGACAGGAAGCAAACCAAAAAGTGGAGAAAATGAAAACAGGAAGATCAGATAAAGGATAGATCTTTTTTAAATAAATCAAATAGTGAGAGCCAACTAAAGGTGTTAACCTTCCACATCTCTCAACACAACTGGAGCACTGGGCCAGCCGCTCTTAAATATCACCTGGGACAGCACAGGTGAAACACCTTCTGTCTAACGAGAAAGGAGATGACACTAATCGGTGCGCCCAACGTGCTAACGTGCTAATGTCCAACCTCAAAATATAAACAGAAAAACCAAAGCCTGTAACACCACTAAAGGATACTTTTGTAGCTGTGACATCTTCCATATTATCGATCTACGCTGTAGAGTAAAGCACATTCAAAGGTTACAGTTAACCAATGACACTGAACTGTTTCCTGTGCGGGCTGCTGCTGCATCTTGGAAGTCCTGTGGTGTGTATGTGCACGCATGTGTGGTATTCTCACACTTCCTCCTCCTCTTCCCCCCAGTGAAGTACAAAAATAAACCTAATTTCTCCCTTAAACCAGGCTGAGGTCAGGACCTAAGACCAATAATAGCCTATCATATACATGTATATAGCGTATACATTCTAATACAATATAAACTGGGTGGCTCGAGCCCTGAATGCTGATTGGCTGTCAGCCGTGGTATATTTAAGCAATAAGGCCAGAGGGGGTGTGGTATATGGCCAATAGACCACGGCTAAGGACTGTTCTCATGCACGACGCAACGCGGAGATGCCTTATTGCTATTATAAATTGGTTACCAACGTAATTAGAGCAGTACAAATAAATATTTTGTCATACCCGTGGTATACGGTCTCATATACCACGGCTGTCAGCCAATCAGCTTACAACAGACCGTATACCACGGCTATGACAAAATATTTATTTGTACTGCTCTAACTACGTTGGTAACCAATTTATAATAGCAATAAGGCACCTCTGGGGTTTGTGGTATTTGGCCAATATACCACGGCTAAGGGCTGTATCCAGGCACTACGCGTTGGGTCGTGACTAAGAACAGCCCTAAGCCGTGGTATATTGGCCATATACCACAGCCCCTCGGGCCTTATTGCTTTAGTATATGATGTCTATTGTGTTGTCATGTATGTACATGGTCTATAGTCATGACTCACGTTATTGCAATGGTGTAGGCTAGCAGCTGTAGCACACCCTTCAACTAGATCAGAAGTGCATTATTTACTATGTCCCTCTTAATTTATTCATCAGAAAGAAGACCGTATCTAGGTCAGCCTAAAAAGATAGACTGTAGATATTTGTTTTGTTGTTGTACTGTCTAAAGCTTCATTTGCATGAGACCAGTGAGAGGAATGGCAGGTGTCTCAAACACAGATCTCTGCATACTACTGTCACTAGCATGACGTGATCGTAAGAGAGGTGCATTGAGTTAATGATTAACGTGAATCCTCAGCCTCTAGCCACACACACACACACACACACACTGAAGTGGTACTCCACACACACCGTAGTAGGCTACTCACTCAGTTTCCGTTTTCCGCTCATGGTGAGGCTGTGGGGTCCAACTTCAGGCTTACTGACTAACTGACTGGGGAGGAAGAGAGCAGAGAGCTACTCGATCTCCGGTGCCAAGTAGACTGTCTTTAAGAGCAGGAACTAACCACTCCTTTAACCAACCAACCTCTCCTCTATCTAGCCACAGTTCAGTTCAGTTCCGCTCCACAAGGCAGATGTGTAAATGTATGCACGCAGAAGAAGCTGCGTAGACAGGCCTCTGTGCTTCCTGTGTTAGCCAGTGGGGAGGTGAGAGTAGAGGAGCCTGTAGCATGTCACTGTATTGTGGCTATACAGAAGTAGTGCAGCGGTGTGTGTGCGCGTGTGGATGTGCGTGTGCCAATCTTAGGTGTTGACAACCGGCCCTACCTGCATGTAACAGACAGTGCCTGACAGAGGCTGATAGTTCTGCCTGCATGTGAGACCTTTTCCCACAGACTGAAGTTAATAATGAATGATTTCTTAATGAAACTGAAAGCCCCAGCTGCCTATCAGATCTCTGGTCTGTTGTTGTTGTTATTTTATCCTGGGAGTCTGGGACCACTAGTGAATTGTTGAGGGACCGTTTGTACATACAAGATGGCTACAGTATATCTGATTCTAGGCCCATCAATCTGACACTTACGAATACAGATTTCCATGCAGTGAAGATATACTATGAACAGTGAGTCCAATGATATGACGAAAGGCTTTCCCCACAGACTGTCTATGACAGTAAAAAGCATCAGCATGCTAAAAAAATAAAAACATTAAAGTATTTGTTTACGGAGTTTTCAATTTCCTCCATATGGAAATATGAAGCTATATATATGTCAAATAATGAGGAACATGTTGTGCATGTTTTTAAGAGCTGAAATGACACTTACTTTTAGAGCTGGGCGATATGGACAAACATCGATATCGCGGTAAATTTCCTGAATTGATGCGATAACGATAAGTTTATGACGTTAATGTGCACCACCGTTTTTTTATTATAATTTAAACTACTACTACTAGTTTGATGGTTTTAGCCATCATTTATCCCATTAATTTAACAATCACCCATATTAGCAAATGGACTTCATTTCAAACTTCACATTTCTCTAGTATGGGCTACTTTGCATAATGATTGGCGGCCTGGTGGCGTTATCTGAGACAAGTGCAAAGTGCCTCGTCCTATAGGTTTGTGCCGAAATGTTTGGAGTTCAGTTTAGATAGCTTATAGCTACTTTACTTACATTCCAAGCTTGTTTACGTGGGTATCTATGTCAGCCAGTTGTGCCTGCTTGTGTTCAACTATTCTGTTCGACGTGTAGAGAAAGCTCTTTTATGGCTCCGGTTTTTACTTGCAGTATTCTAAGTGAACACTAGAATGCAGCAGAGATACAGCATAAGTACAGAGCAAGGTCCTGTATTGAATTCATTCTCTGTGCTCCAGTCAACATCCACTCAAAACCATGCACCTTTGGACTGGTAGCCTGAATTGTTTCCCCACATAAACTCTGTCTCAGAGCGGTAACGTCAAAGGTGCTATAAATCAACAGTAAGTTATTTAATGTAGCCTACAGATCACAGGAGGTTGATGACACCTTAATTGGGGCGAACGGGCTCGTGGTAATGACTGGAGCGGATTTAGTGGAACGGTATCAAATACATCAAAGACATGCTTTTCATGTGTTTGGTGTCATTCCATTTGCTCTGTTCTGGACATTATTGTGAGACGTTCTCCCCTCAGCAGCTTTTTGAGAGCTTGGCCACCCTTTCGATTTTTTAAAATATTGTTCAAATTGTAGACTTTTAGTGACATACCATTGATGAAATATTCCTCATGTCATTTTAATGGGGAGCTAAAATGGCAGCCACAAAAAATGTAGTGTCATGTAAATGCTTCCTAATGCAGAAACCTCAATGTATAGGAGTATAGGACCGTAATTGAGATTCTGTACCATCTTTATCACAGAAAACATGGGAATACAGCTAATTATAATGTACTGTATAATGAACAAAAATATAAACGCAACATGCAACAATTTCAAAAATGTTACTGAGTTACAGTTCATATAAGGAAATCAGTCAATTTAAATAAATTCATTAGGCCCTAATCTAGGAAATTCACATGACTGGGCAGGGACGCAGCCATGGGTGGGCCTGGGAAGGCAATAGGCCTACCCACTGGGGAGCCAGGCCCAGCCAATCAGAATGACCTTTCTCCACAAAAGGGCTTTATTACAGACAGAAATACTCCTGTCCGGGTGGCTGGTCTGAGACGATCCCTAAGGTGAAGAAGCGGAGGTCCTGGGCTTGCATGGTTACATGGTCTGCGGTTGTGAGGCCGGTTAGACGTACTGCCAAATTCTCTAAAACGACATTGGAGACAGCTTATGGTAAAGAAATTAACATTCAATTCTCTGGCAACAGCTCTGGTGGACATTCCTGCAGTCAGCATGCCAATTGCACAATCCCTCAACTTGAGACATCTGTGGCATTGTGTTGTGCGACACAACTGCACATTTTAGAGTGGCATTTTATTGCCCCCAGCACAAGGTGCACCTGTGTAATGATCATGCTGTTTAATCAGCCTCTTGATATACCACACCTGTCAGGTGGATGGATTATCTCGTCAAAGGAGAAATGCTCAGTAACAGGGGTGTAAACAAATTTGTGCACAAAATTTGAGAGAAATAAGCTTTTTGTGCGTATAGAACATTTCTGGTATCTTTTATTTCAGCTCATGAAACATGGGACCAACACTTTACATGTTGCATTTATATTTTTGTTCCGAAGATGAATCAGGCTCCCAACGAGTGCTTAGTTATTACCAGCGTATCAACTTAGAGTACATGCATGTTTAAACAAAGAACTACGGACAAATTGGTCATATGTGTGCATGTCAAATTAGGTGTTGTCAGAATTATAAAACGTCTTTAATTACATATGAGTACACAGTGAATGCCTTACTAACAACGTCCCAAATGGCATCCTATTCCCTATATAGTGCACTACTCTGGTCAAAAGTAGTGCACTATATAGGGAATAGGGTGCCATTTGGTACCGTGTTTAATGATGTTTCATGTTCAATGTTTAATGATGCATCACATGGATCTATAAATTATCATCGCATTCAGAAGGCCATATTGATCTGTGTTCGCCAACGTGAACATGATGTGAGGTTATTGTCGTTATGTTTGTGTGTGATTCAGTGAGGTGACGGGGAGATATGTGGGAGTGAGAATAGGGGCTCTGTGTGTGTGTGTGTGTGTGTGTGTGTGTGTGTGTGTGTGTGACCCAGGTTGTTCCCAGACAGCCAGACAGGGCCTGAGTGACGGCTCTATATCGGGCAGGGGTATCACTGTTCAGACACCGTTCTGTTCTGTCCTGTCTGCCTCCAACGCAGGAGCAGAAGATAGGAGGCAAGATGGCTGAAACACGCACACGCTCGCTCGCATGCACACACACACAGCTCCTGTGTGTCTAGGAGCAACCTGGGTCTGTGTGTGCATCTATTGCCTACCCCCCAGTACACTGGCAATGTATCAACAATGTATCAACCGTCAACAGGGTTGGGGAGTAACACATTACATGTAATCCGTTACATGTAAGGGATTACAAAAAAACGGTAACTGTAATCCGTTACATTACCAGCAAAAATAATGTAATCAGATTACTGATACTTTTGAAAAACTGGATGATTACTTCGAGGATTGCTTTTAAATTCTGAAAGGATGTTTGCGAAAAAAAATAGTTGACACTTCTCTATTTTCTCAATGACATTCAAATCAGCATTGAAAAAAGGCGAAAGTTTAAGTTTGTTCCACCTGAGTGAGTCTGACCATAAGTCAGAGACCACTATGATGTCAGAGACCACCACTATGATGTCAGAGACCACTATGATGACACACCAAATGTGTTTGATGGATTGCGGGAAAAGAGCAGGAATAGGCTTTTGTAGGCTACAGTCCAAGTTATGTCTTCCAATGGTGCGACTGCTGTCGGCATCCAAATATGATCCAACTTGAATAAACGCTTGGAGGTAAGGATGACAGCAGTGGTGTAGTCTACTGCGATACGGATATCACTTATTATTGATATCTACATAGCGCGTTGATGTGAATCACACTGCTGCTCTCTCATTTAGCTATTTTCTCTTTACGGATTGTTCTTGTTGTGGACGGCAGTTCACAAATCTAAATGTTTATTTGAACCCAATAATGGTTGAATCCAAGAAGTTTAAGCTGCCTATCAATCATTGTTTTAGAAAACAGTGGACAGACAGTGAAAAATGCTCTCTTGCAGCAGCTGCATAGCGCGGATCCAAACCTGTGGAATAAAAGTGGGGCTTTTATTGCTCAATCTAATTCATGCTGATAAAGAAAGTTATCCATAAACCTAATGGACACATGCTCAAAGTTGCACACTTTTGATAGACTTAAAGGGGCAATCTGTAGTTGCTACATCCCTTTTTGGATTTATAAATTATATATATATATATACAGTATATATCCATTGATTCTTGAAGAATATAACATCTAAATGTGTAACGATCGTCTGTGGTGGAAGAAGGATCGGACCAAAGCGCAGCGTGGTAAGTGTTCATGTCTTTTTAATAAACGAAACTGAACACTGGAACAAAACAATAAACAAAGTGAACAAACGAAACAGTACCGTGTGGCGACAAACACTGACACGGAAGACAAAACACCCACAAACCAAAAGACAAAACAGGCTACCTAAATATGGTTCCCAATCAGAGACAATGACAAACACCTGCCTCTGAGAACCATATCAGGCCAAACGACAAACCCAACATAGAAACACAAAACATAGATAACCCACCCAACTCACGCCCTGACCACACTAAAACAAAGAAAATACAAAAGAACTGTGGTCAGAACGTGACAAAATGCCTCACGAGCTTAGTTCAACTGTCACACTCCACGAGAACCCAAAATATAAGCTTGTTTTACCCCAATGTTTGTAAACAGTGTGAATGTAAACAAACACTGTTTAGCCTCATAACATGGTTAAAACAACAATTGTGATATCATGGATGGTCAGTCCTTGCATCCATAGCTCTGTCTATTAATCTGAGAGTGGTTACATTTCTCCAGGCCCATCCCTCAGCTTTTTACTAAAACAGAGACTGGGTTTTGTTATTGTTTAATCTGTGAATTTGCCCTTTAAACAGCTGCATATTATCAAGATATCAAAGTGTCACTAACAAAAAGATAAACAATAGGCCTATAGCAAATGTAGCATATGACATTCATTTTTCACATGTAAATAACACTTTTCAATAGTGCTCAAAGCATGCCATTCCATGAGCGCAGCATCTATTTTTCAACTCAAATCAATGAGCCCAATCAGTCCTCCATGACAACAAAATCATAAACAACAGAGTAGGGCTGGCTAGTAAATCCTTAGTTTTGGGGTTCTTCTCAGGTAAAACAATTTGGCTAAACTATACTTCCATATTTCCAAGTCCTATTCTTGAAGATCAAGGGGTGTAACATTTATTGGAATGACTGGAATTCTGATGGACTTTGGTTTTTAATGTAAAGATATAATTGAATCGTATTATTATAGTATCATTATGGTAGTCTAAATGCAGTGTACTCGTCTTTAACGGCCATTTCCCAAATTTCAGACTCTCACCACATGCAAACTCATTTCTCTCAGCTTCAGAAGCATCTGCGTTCATCAAATGTTGTGTAGTTATCCTTCGATATACTCTCCAGACTTGCCTAGAGGGAATTGTTGATATGTTGTACAGTTTTTATTCTAGATAACATTTTGTTAGAAAAAAAAATGGCCAAAAATGAATTTTACTACAGTACCAGTCAGAAGTTTAGACACACCTACTCATTCCAGGGTTTTTCTTAATTTTTTACTATTTTCTACATTGTAGAAAGTAGTGAAGACAACAAAACTAGGAAATAACACATATGGAACCATGTAGTAACGAAAAAAGTGTTAAACAAATCAAAATATATTTGAAATGTGAGATTTTTCAAAGTCGCCACCCTTTGCCTTGATGACAGCTTTGCACAGTCTTGGCATTATGTCCCTTCTAGTCTATCAAAAGCTTTTTTCTGCATTGAGAGACAATACAGCCCAAGGAAATGTTGTTTCTGATGAAGCATCTAAGAAATGTAACAGTCGAAGGACGTTATCCGAGGATAAATGTTTAACAAACCCACTTTGGTCCACGTGGACCAATTTGGGTAATTTAGTCTTGAAACTGGGTGACAGTTTAAAGACATGGTGTTTATTAAAGATAGGAGACAATATGGAGAACATTAGGTGGCAACCTTACCTTTTTTTTAATGAAAGAGAAATTAGCGCTGTATTCACATCTTTCCCAAATGGACCTTCGTGAACTGCTGTGTTAGTCATTTCGAGCAATAGTGGACCTAATTGATTCAACATTTTTAACAGACCTCAGGAGGAATACGGTCCCATCCCGATGATTTGTCTTTATTCATGCTATGCAATGCCCTTTTTGACTTCACTGAGAGAGATTTGGGCTCCCAGCGAGGTGGCTTTTTCTGTTGAGAAGAGGAGTTAGGATTTAAGGACTTAATCTGGCTTGGTGTGGATTAACAATCAGAGGTGTACAGTTCTTTATAGAAGCGGGAGTCTTTGATCGATTCATTTGGGTTCTGATAGTAATTCCCGTTTCGGATTCAGTAGTTGCTAAATCAGCGAATTGATCAATGCTGTGTAGCTTGTTGGCCAGTAAACGACCAGGACGATGACCACGGAGGTAATGGTTGAGACTAACTCAATGGATGGCAAATTTTGCTCTCTGTCTTATCAATAAATGAAGTTCTGTCTTGACTTTGGAAAGAGTAAGACCTACCTGGTCTTAGAACGCTCTTCTGACATCTTCTTACATTTGGATTTATTCAACCCAGACGCAAATGCAGATGGATCATTTTTTGTTATGAAATCTTTGGTGGCATCCCATAGAATCCCAGGGTCATCCACTGATTTTTTTATTGATCACACACACACATACCTGTCAACAACACCACAGCTTTTTGAGATGCAGACAGCAGGCCTATTCTTGGAATCAACTGGTTTTATGAGGCTTTTCGCTTGTGTGTTTGTTTGTGCTTGCATGCGCACTGTGTTTGCGCGCGTGTGTGTGTGTGTGTGCGCGCGTGTGTGTGCATGCTGTCGTGCGTGAGTATGTGTGATATTCTCGATTCCTGTTTTTATTGGGTTTTCTAAGAGCTTGGTTGGCACACGGGTTGCTCTGACAGCCTGTGTGAAGGGTAATAACTAGTAACGTGACAACGGCTGTTGACGTACGAGCCCTCGACTCTCTATGAGCTTGGGCATCAATCACAGAACCAATGTGATAGAGACGAGAGGCGGGGGAGGAGAGGGGGAGGAGGTTGTAGGGGGAGGCGGGAGGCGGGAGGCGGGAGAAGGAGGGAGGAGGAGAAGGAGAGGGGTGTGAGGAGGGGGAGGTTGTGAGACAGCACTGGGTTGTTATGAGGCTCAGGGCTGTCAGTGAGTTTGTACGAGAATATGGTTTCAGACCTGCACAAGCGCACGGCTTTCAGCGTCACTGATCCATCATCAGCCTTCGTCTATTTTCCTTCCTCAGATGGACAGTTAAGATCTATTCAATTCTATTATACGACTGCTATCTCCCTTAAGTTTTGGTTAGTCATCCAGAGAGAAGCTTTCCTAACATTGTGTCACCTCATCAGTTCCAGGGCTGTCTGATCTGTGATGTTGCTGCACAGTGCTCCCTTCCTGCTTCTAGTTGGTTAATGAATCTAAGACGTCGCTAGTGTCACCTTGTGTGTGTACCCACCTTTCCTTTCCTGTGTATGTGTGCGTGCGTGTGTGTGTACCCACATGTTCTCATAGGGCTGTTGACAGCCATCTCTCTGTGTGTGTTGGTCTAATTTCACCCAGACCACAACAAGATGTCAATAATTCATAGTTCTCTCTCTCTCTCTCTCTCTCTCTCTCTCTCTCTCTCTCGCTCTCCTCATCTCTCTCCGATCTTGAACGTGCTCTCTCTCCCTCTCTACCTCCCTCTCCTCTCTCTTTCACCACCTCCATCTCTCCTCCCTTCCTTGTCTCATTTTGTGAGATGAAATAGGTCCCCCTCAATGCCACATCGATGTACGACCAGCAGTACAGACATAGGGAGATGAAGACAGATATAGAGAAACTCACGGAAATACTGACCTCGCTTTCCTCACCTGCAATATTACAGTCTGTAAACCTTGAGATACATATAATTTAGTTCATGTAAAATGAAGACGTATTATTAATTGACCCCGTGGGTTATAGATGAATTGCACTCATTGTGTTGAAAATTAGATCATCCACACAGAAAACGTCTGTCTTTCCATTTCTCTCTCTCTCTCTCTCTCTCTCTCTCTTTCTCGCACTCTCTCTTTCTCTCTACTCAACATGGCCTTCTTCCTCCTCCTGTATTGCACACCTCCCCACTCTGCTGCCTTAGAGGAAAGAGTGGGACAAAGAGAGCGAGAGAGAGAGAGAGGGGGGAGTGACAGGCGAAGGGATGAGAAAAAAGAGGAGTATAGCTGCTCACCGACCGTCAAATAAACAGAGATGTCTGGTGAAGGGAGACCTGATCATCTATTCTCTTGACACCACAGAGAAGACTCAGTTCTAACTTAGTGAAAAACATTGGCGTGAATTATTTATTTGAGTGATGTTTTGCATCTCTGGTCTTCAATTTTCAAGTTGTAATGTCACGTGCACAAGTACAGTGAAATGCTTTTCTTGCCAGCTCTAAACCCAACAATGCAGTAATCAATAACAATGTAATACTAAAAATAACAACGTCAGTCAGTTCCACTACCATATGTACAATGTGCAGGGATACTGGAATGATAGAGGTAGATATGTATAGGTGACTAGGCATCAGGATATATATATGTTTTTATATTTAACCTTTATTTAACTAGGCAAGTCAGTTAAGAACCAATTCTTATTTACAATGACGGCCTACACCGGCCAAACCCAGACGAAGCTGGGCCAATTGTGCTCCGCCCTATGGGAATCCCAATCATAGCCGGATGTGATGCAGCCTGGAATCGAACCAGTGACTGTAGTGATGCCTCTTGCACTGAGATGCAGTGCCTTAGACCGCTTAGCCACTCGGGAGCCCTCCATATATGGTGTCTGGTATGCAATATCTTGTCTAAAAAGTGGATTAATAGCGCTCCATGTTACCCCGTTGAATTAGGTCTGTGGGTAAAGTGAAGTTAGATTCTTTCTACTCCTCTCCCCCACACAGGCCTCTCTATGGATGATCAACTCTGTTCTACAGTGAGTCAGACATTAGACATTAGCACGGGGGTGACATCAATCAGCATCACACGACTCGGACTCCCCTCTCTCTACCTCTCTAGCTGGTTCGTCAACACTTTCTCTCTCTCGCTCTCTTTAGGCTTGTCCCAGCCTGCAAGTGGCACAACTCCCAACACAATGTACCAGCAGGGAGAATCAATGGGAGCATTAAAGGGTTTTGAATGGAGATTTTGCATGACATTTTTTAGGCAATATCTGTGTGGTTAGGGGTGTTACAGTGTTAAACATCTTTTCGTTCAATCAAGACAACATGTTGGCAAATTATAGCATGATGGTGAATGTGATACATCTTTTAACACTTTCTGCTATCACTAGATCTCACAGTTTGACGTCATTGTGTCAGCAGTGGTGCAGTCCTCTTCCTCAGCCCCTCTACCTGAGAGCTTCTTAGTACACACACACACACACACACACACACACACACACACACACACACACACACACACACACACACACACACACACACACACACACACACACACACACACACACACACACACACACACACACACACACACACACACACACACACACACAGGGACCAGGAACTTGAAGGTGACTTCCATGGTGTGCTCTTTCCTCCTCTTCTCTTCCACGCAGCTGACTGAACAGCAGGTGTGCTCTGCTCTCTGTTGCCCTCTTTCTTTCCTCTCTCTTTTCTTACGCTCTCTCACTCTCTCGCTCTCCTTTGTCCCCTCTCTTTTTCTCTCCCGCTCTCTCTCTCTCTTGCCTGTCTCCTTGCCCTCTCTCTCTCCCTTCCCCCCTCTTTCTTTCTCTCTCTCTCTCTCTTACTATCCTACCCTCATCTGTCTCTTTCATCCCTTTATCCTCTATCCCTACCTTATCCCTCTCTCTCCCCCTCCCTCCCTCTCTCTTTCCAGGACAAGGGAGTTGGTTGCTAAGTAGCTTCTCCAGCTTTAGCTGCCTGGCACAGTACAGCACAGCGCAGGGCGTTGTTGTTAAGAGCTTGCCAGTCCTCTTCACGCCAGAACAGTCAAGCGCGTCCAGAGCTCCTGGGAGGTGAAGGGGATAGAGGGGTGTGCCTCCCCATCCGTGCCCCAGGGTCAGTCACTCCACTTGGGATCAGCGATGCCAGTTAGGTTATGGGGGGCTGGAGAGTGGAGGTGGAAGAGGAGAAAAAACAAAGACTGTTCTTGGGTTTTGATTCTCTGCTCTATCTCGGAGGCCCTCGACCCTTTATTAGATTAGAAGCTTTGCATCAATTGTAGAGTGGTCTGTTGCCCCGGCGTTAAAGTTGTAGGAGTTCTCTGTTGCCCTGGCGATCACACCTTGGTCACATTTTGCCTTAGGACCTCTTGGATTAGTGAGTTGATAGGGTTGGTATGGAGAGGGTTGGTAGTATGGCAGTGTGGGGAGACTTGGGGTTACTTTGAAACACTGTATTGAGGTACTTGTGTTGGATTTGTTTTGTTCCTATGCCTGTGTGTGCGTGCGCATTCGTGTGTGTGTGTGTGTGTGTATATATACGTGTGCGTGACAGTAGTTCAGGAGTAAACAGAAAGGATAATTCATCGTCGATCTATGCAACAAACAGCGTTGATCACTGACGCAGACGACTCCACTTCCAACACTGCCAATACCGTCCGCCACACAGCCCATTTATACTAGGGGCTGGTAATGTGTGTGTCTGTGTGTGAGTGCATGTGTGCATGTGCAGGTAGAGCTGGAATTCAAATAGGAGCTTAGCAGATAGGATGAAGTAAGGATGATGTAGAATCACAAGTATTACGTAAGGTGGGAAGGGAGTGTGGCGGGGCAAAGATAGCGAGAATACAAAGCAAGGAGCATGTCGTCTGGTCCCATCCCAGTCAGATCAACAGATAAACCAATCCCAAGCTTACAGTAAAGCCTCTAGACTCTGCACGAACCCTTCATCACAGGACAGTAGAGCGTTAGCACAGCACATAGAGGTGCAGTGGCGTATCTTTCACCACACGATGGAGATAGGAGTCCTAGCCAGACGCAGACCCTGCCCTGCTATCTGTGCCTCATCTCTTCTTCCTTGTGTGGAGCCAAGATGGTGCAGCGAATGACATGACGTTCTCCTCCACTGTGCACTTGCATCCTGTCAGTGTGTGCGTTGGATTTAGTGTCTGCTCTGAGGGACCTCACTCTGGTCAAGGACTCAGGGATAGTGCAATCCTTTCCTATTTTCTCAGGTTCACAAATCTCTCTGTGTGTTGTTTGGGTGACTCTGGTGATCTTTAAAGAGGATTAAAACGTGTAGTGTCGATTTCAGGATATACTTCTGTGCAATCTCCTATGGTATGCTGATATGCTACGCCTCGGGGTGTAGAACTAGTTCATGTGAATAATGATCTTTATGTATCACCATCTGGTAAACCTTATGACCCCCCAGGCTTACATGTTACCAGAGGATGCAGGTGACCCAACTCTGAGGTAGAAGTCAGGGGTCAAGTCCCTGATGACCTAAAGGTCAGAGAGGCTGAGGAGGGACAGCTTGACCTCAGCACACTGGAGACCTGCTGACCATGGTTGGACTTTGGGGACTAATAGGGGCATTTGTAGTCATTTGGTGTAATTAATATGTAGATAATGGCACTGAGAACTAAATCAGCTAATGCTAAGGCTGTGACGAGAGACTTAACAATGTGTAATGTTTTGTTTATTCTTCCTCAGATCCTATAATAATAATAATAATGACAAGACAGCGGTGTTGTGTTCGAGACCACCTAAAGCAAGACTGATTCAAGAACAAATCGATGATGTTCTGATTTAATTTCTTCATTTTTGGGGGGAAAGGAAAGGGTTAACGCTGAAGAAGAAAAAATATCCAATCAGGATTTTTCTTTGCTGGTCTCTAGGAAGATAAATCTAGCTACCTAAGTCAGCCATTGGCTAGGCCATCAGAAGCTAGATAACGGCATCTGCCATTCAACTGTATTAGGCCGACATTTTGGAGTGACAGTGGAATCAACCAATCACTTTTTGACTTATTGGGTGGGACTGTTTTTTTACAAAAACACATGGAAACTTCTGCGATCTTGAAGGCCACCAGGCATGAGCAGTAATTTTCCCAAGGTCTAGCTAGCTTTTGTTGTCGGCTAGTTTGCACCAGCTGCAGCAGGTGTTATCAAAGAGGACGGTGTTGCTAATTTGTTAGCTTCTCCCTTTGCAAGAATAACTTTCACAAGAAGTTACGTTTCAAATTATACTAATCTGGTGAGTGGAACTGTGTTTTTTATTGCAGCACTTTGTTGTTAGCCATCTCTTTGAAAATAACTTATGTGTGTGAAAAATGGTTGCATTTAAAGTGGAACTGACAGTGTTTTAGCAACATGAAATCTTATTAAAATCTGTTAATGTACACCCCCAGGAAGAATATAACACACACAACAACAAAAAATCTGACAAGCAACAACTTCAATTCTTAGAATGTTTAGGGATTACATATACAATTAATAGACACTGTTGCCAATCAGAGCTACAGTAGGCCTTTATACAAACAAGCCATTTGCCACATGGGCCTGCCATCATACACTTTCAACCTTACTGTGTGTTTACATGCAGTTGCTACAGCGCGACTTTAGATCATTAGAACGCATAGATCATTAGAACGCATTTGCCAAAAGCCACAAAATACACCTGAATGGATTTCTGCAAATATGTAAACACCACGGGAGTCCTCTTACATTTGGGAACTCTACAGTGTTATTGATCAAACAACCATAATCGTATTGGTCACATACACGTGTTTAGCAGATGTTATTGCGGATGTAGCAAAATGCTTGTAGGCTCTCTCTCCCTCAGTTATGCACATCATCAACTACAAGATCTACAACTAATGCTAGCCAGAGCAAGATGAGCTAAAGCAGGGGTGTCAAACATACGGCCCGCGGGCCGGAACCGGCCCCCAAGGAGGTTCGATCAGGCCCGCAGGATAATTTGAAAGTGGAAAAAATGCATAAAAGACATGGAATTAATATTTTTAATTCGCTGCAATTCATGGATTATCCGCTAAGGGGCGCACTCTTTCCATCAGAGTAGAAGACAAGCCGCATCACTGAGACAGACTGAAAACAGCAGACGGTATCAATGCGCCATCTGCTGCTTGTTACGACGTTGTTAATACCTTAGTCTCTACCTCTCCGCTACACCCTCATTAGCCAAAATGTCGTTATCCAAACGGAGAAAAGTAGATAAGGAGTGTAGAATTTTCAAAGAAAAATGGACCACGTCCTATTTATTTACAGAGATGCACGGAAAACCTTCGTGCTTGGTGTGTTTGCAACAAGTTTCGGTATTGAAGGAATATAATATTCGACGCCACTACGAGACTCATCACAGCGAAAAATATGACGGCTTGCAAGGACAACTGAGAAGAGATAAGATTAACGAATTGCTGGCGGGTCTGAGGAAACAAATTTCAATATTTTCCTAATGTTCTTGTGCTTCTTTACACCAAAACAAAGGAAAGACATGATATTTTGGTTATTTATAGCAGAGTATGGTATAATTTTAATGGTCCGGCCCACTTGACATCTCCCTAGGCCGTATGTGGCCCACGATGCGAAATGAGTTTGACACCCCTGAGCTAAAGGAACATTAGATAAACCCTCAGAAACTTTTTCAGCTTTTTCACCGTCAAAATTGCACTGATAAACGATGGGGAATTGTAGCCTCCTCGTCCTTCTGCAGCTTGCCTGCCAATGCATGCTTTTCCCAACCAAGCACCCAAGCTAACTGGCTAAAGTTGGCTAGCTTGCCAGCTAGCTACTTCCAGACACAAATGAGAGAACACCTGAATCTGACCATTGTACTCGCCGTAGCAGAGCTGATTAGGCTGTTTACATGTTATCTAGAGCGTTCTTGACCAACCATTACTTTCTTGCCTACGTTTGTCATATTCAGCAGGGTGTTGCACATTGATAAATTCATCCGTTGTTCTACGTTCTGGCACACTCAGACGAGAGCGCTCTGAAGTCGGAGTAGATAGCCAGAGTGAATTTGCGAATGCAAGAGATTTTCGAACTGGATAACAGTCGTTCAAGTTCTTGCGAGCTAACCAAATGACACCTGCATCTCTAGCTGTGCATAGCCACCGAAAAACGATATGAGGGGAATAAGGCAGTCACGACTACTCCTAGCAGCTAGCTAGCTATCTAGCTAACGTTAGGCTCTGTGTTTTTAGTTTGCTACATACATTTATACTGTAAACTAGCCTGTTAGCCACGTTATGACTGACTTGTGGTCATTGCCCTTGACAGTTTGATCGTATTGACATTCACAACGTTAGTTACATTTGTCCGTTTTTGTCCAAAATATTGAGTCATTGAAACTGAAACGGTGCATGCCGAATTGAGGCAGCAAACAATGTACCAGGCCAGCTGTGATTTACAACCTGATAGCAATGTTTTTTTGGACTACCAAGAAAAGTATTGGTGAATTATATGAATCATGCATTGAACTGCATCTATCTATTCTGCCAACAAAGTATCTATCTATTCTGACAACAATGCCTTAGTGTACGTCATGGAATGTTGAGTCAAATAGAACCTATTTTAAAACCTCTTATGAAGTTGGTTTTGTAGCATAAACGGGGAATTTGATATTTGTCTGTTTCATATCTGCAAAGTAGTTAAAACACTGTCAGCTCCACTTTAAACTTTAGGCCACAGGATACTTTGTGTGCCAAACGTGAAATGCCTTTTTGCAATGGGAAGTAATAGTTGTACATTTTGATTGGGAAATGCTTAATGGTGGCGTTTTTTAAATTCTTATGATTGGGACCTACTGGCTTATTATGTCCGAGTTTATCCTTTAACATCATGCTGTGTGGGACTGCTGTCTTTCCATCGGCCCTATGCAGTGGTGCCTGGAGAAGAGTGTACACTCTAATTTTGCTAAATAGCTCCCAAATGGCCTGCCCAGTGCAGTGAAGGAAAGTGTAATGAATACGATTGGAGACAGAGGGCTGGTTTCAAGCGCAGGGCACAGCAGGTGTTTATTGGTGAAGGTCCACAGGAGGAGGCAGGTAGCTGGGTCCAGGGGCAGGCATAAGGTCATACACAGGGGGTACAAAAAGGCAACAGTACAGGCAGAGAAAAGGCTAGTAGCGTAGTCCGGGAGATCAGGCAAGAGGTCGACGACAGGAAATCTGATAGGCAAAAGTACAGGCGGAGAATAGGCAAAAAGGCATCGTTAGTTTGGATGGCCAAAAACTACGATACACAGGAGGACTAATATGGAAATAAACAGAGCTCCGAATAGAATGTGTATCAAAACAAACAAAACCTCACAAGGATGGGGCGCAGAGAACTGAACTAAATCGTGTGTGTAAATGACATACAGGCGTGTGAACAGGTGATCTGTATTCAGGTGACTGGAAAGTGGGCTGGAAAGTGAGCTGCGTTCAGGGATCTATCTATGTGTTTGAGAGTGTGAGTTGGGAGCAGACATTACAGAAAGTCACCCTGTGTAAAAAAAAAAAATCCTGTTTTTTATTAGTCTTCCGATAGATTTATCCGATTTTCACTCTCAAAATCTCACCTTTTTTTTAATAGAAAAAAGACAAATGTGATGGTCCAAGTCCACAACAACGCTTAATAAACCACATCAATCCGATTGCGTGGGCCTGTCAGCGTGTGGCTCTCCAGTGGGTGGGCCTCTGTACACCCAGGCCCATCCATGTCTAAGCCCCTGATGCACATTGCGTATTATGACAATTGCGCATCACAAATAGCCTACTAGCCAACACTTCGGTCTAAACTTTTTCATTACCTGGTTTACATATCCATTGTTGCCTTCGTTAGCATTTACTGGTAGATATCATAAGTTGGAACGTCTTTCCTACCCTACCGGCTCCCGATGTTATTCTTCTGTGAGCTGCTCCATGCCAAAACGGAGGTGCACAATAAATAAAGTCTGTATATGCGGTTTTATGCGCCGATTGAATGGAAGCTGATAATTCAGAGTTTTATTTTTACTCTGCTGGTCTCGGCTGACATCAGGAAGAAATTACGAGACAGAATCAAAGCCGAGTACAAATGCATACAAGACCGAGACACTCAATATGTGGCCTCGTCACCGGACTCGAGACCGATATATTACAACACAGCAAGATAGTCTAAAACTACAGACACTTAGATACAAACATACTGTCGACTCAATTATAACACTCCAGTTTGCCGTGTGCTCCAATATTTCCCCTGTCTTCCCCTGTGTACTGTATAGCCACGTGGCCAGCAGAGAGAAATGGAGACTCACGTCTAAGCCCCTCATTCATTCATATAGTGAATTAACCAAAGCAATCAGCCTCTCCCTCCCTCTCTCCCGTCCTACTTCCCTCCCACTGCCCAGCCCCACTGAACAAACAGAGCCAAGTGTATCTCCACAGCAGAGACCAGCTCTGGTCTCTCTACAAGTGCTCTATTCATGCTTATCTGTAATACACCACTCATGAGCAAACTCTACAGCTGTTGAGCCCAGCTCCATAATTACAGCTCACACACTGACATTTACAGCTCTCTCTCTCTAGCTATGAGATTCT